>NC_142413.1:23325029-23615029 GCF_059516105.1 Syngnathus floridae
GGCATGCATTCCACAGTTCCTTAAGGGTCATTAAGGTATTTAGGCAATATATCAAAAGTCATTTGTTATTTCAAAGTCCTCAGAAATATATATATCAGATCATAAAGTTATAAAAACCTTTCTCATCACCACTTATCAAAAATGTCTAGTTATGTCTTCTTTATTGATTTGGTGTGTAGGTATAATTATATGCTTCAAATGTTTCTTTTATTTATTTAATATGTGAATATACTTGTCTGCTTATGTACTTTATTCAATGAGGTTTGAGCATATCTGTTTTTGTAGCGAGGCAGGACTTTTTGTATTTCGACCTCATTCCTTCACTCCCTCTGTTGACCTCAGTTTTACTGAGGTCACCAAAATCGTTGATGCCACCAGGGTCCCTCTGTTGGCACACCACGTCCCTCTGTGGAGCCGCTACAAGTCCCTCTGTGGGGCCGCCAATGAGTGAGAAAAATAAATATAGATAAAATTCATACCCAGACATTTGTAAAAGATGGAGAGTGGAAAGGCAATTGGCCTAGACGACATTCCAGTGACAGCATGGAACTATCAAGGAGAGATGGCAGGGGAGATTCTTAAAAAGCGAGAAGTTCCCCGGAAAGGTGTTGACTTCTATTTCTTAATTCAGACCACGGCGATGCGCAGAACTGTAGTAGCTACAGAGGTGTTGTTATGTTTATTAAGCAAAGCATGAAGTTATCGGAAAGAATGTTAGAAGCGAGGCTTGGAAATCTACTAGCCAAAATAATGGAGAGTGTGGCAGAGACAAAGATAGGACATGCAGATGGTTGGTGGCACAGAAAGATATGGAAACGATCGCTCTGCAGTCGCGGCCCCTAACAGGAGCAGCCGAAAGAAGTGGAAGATGAGAAAGAAAATGTGAAAGAGAAATACATAAACAAATAACGAATTACATACGTAAAACAAATAACGAAATACATACATACATATATAGTACATACATATAGACAGACAGACATCGAACAATTGCCCATTCGGCCACTCAGCCCTTCAGTCAGTCACTCAATGAATCACTCAATCAATAAACCAACCAATCAATCAATCAACCACCCAATCAATCAATCAATCAATCAATCAATCAATCAATCACACAGGTGTTAACTAATTTGTAATTGTATTGCAAGCAATTCAAACTCTAATGGAATATGATGATGTCCATATCTGTTTTATCAAATTCTAATCCTACTTTACCTTTGTATAAGGCACAGGTGTCAAACTCAAGACCTGGGGGCCAGATGCAGCCCGACACATGATTTTATGCGGCCCCCGAAGACAAATTGTGCTTTTTATTCATGAGTCATTACTCGAATTGCAAATTGTCTTCACTTTTAATAATATTTTATTTTTAAATATTAGACCAGTTTTTATTTGTCTGATTTGAAAGCGAGTTACTTGTCAGTTTGTTTTGTAGCTTTTACTCTATATAATATGAGGTGCTCACACATTTATTTGGGTATGACAGTCATACCGGTCCTCCGAAAGAAGCTATGACTACACTGCGGCCCGTGAACAAATGAGTTTGACCCCCCTGGTACAAGGGATAGCCTTCTCATTGATCAATCACGTATCTTAAATCATGCTTTTCCTCCTTTGAAGCGACTATGTACTTCAAACCCAAACGGCACCATTTTATAGGGAAAAAACTTGTTGAATCTATTTGTTTTCGACATAATACTACCGCAATCATCTTAAATTTGTTCAGTTTATCAATCCCTTCCATTGTTTATCCTGCAATCACGTGAATAATGTGTTATTCAAACTTTAACGTTCATAATCCACCTGTTCCCAATTTGTTTGGAGTCTGTATGTTATTGTTCTAATTTTTTACATTTAATACTCTCCCACCTATTTGATCCTATCTTGTGAAGGTCTACAGTTTATTATGAGCTATTTTGAAACTCTTCACACTTGTTACCAGGCTTTGGCTCCATCTCATGATGTTGTCTCCCATTCACTTCATTTCTGCCGAGCTGCTTCTTCTCCTCCGTCCAGCATGTTGAAGACTTAAAAACCATCAAATCTGAAAACACTTAAAATCTCACAATTCCCCCCTTTGTTTTTTTTTTTTATTATTTTTCTACCTCCCCCTTTTGACACATTCTAAAAAATGTGTCACAATGGTTAAAAAGTAAAAATAACAATATCCATGGTGACATACCCATCGCCAGCTGGACTTCGGTGTACCTCCAGATGCCATCCTAGCCTGGAATCACCAATTCTCAGTCCCTGAAACTCGACTGGCAGCATCTCCCATGGCTGTATGAACAAAAGCCACCACCCACCTGTAGCTGTGCATGCAGCTCTCCGTACAATAAACATCCATAATACCAAAAAATAAAATTCATAATGATAAAAATAATCCACACATGGGCGCATGTCAAACGCATGAAATAGAAAATTGGAGCCTGCCGAGCCTGTCATGAAACCGATCACATTTACAAACTCGTTATGAAAAGTAAGGGGTTAGTTGTTAATGCATGTTCACAGACATGACACAAAATTCTCCAAGACTGCAGTTGACAACCTGCAAAGTAAAGCAAGTTTAACAAATAAAGCACAATCTGCTCCCTGGGTTGCTGTTAGAGGCTGCAATACAATTAGGTAAAACATCAAAACAAAGCAAGTCATCACAAATTCCGTCACATACATTTCGTCACACTGTCAGGTAAGTCCAGAGTTGTTGTCATACACTGTCTTGGCTCAGAGTCTTGATTGTCAATGCTGGTATAGTCACGTCTGGTCATAATCTTGAAATGGGCCTTCTCCATTGAAGTCTTTTGTTGTCAATGGTGCCCCAGAGTAATCCTAAACCCATATTTAGTCCAAAATGAGCCCTGATCAATCTTGCTTTTTTCAAATCTGTAGTATCTTTATATTTTTCAGGTGAGAGGAATGTTATCCTCTGCTGTGATCACATCACCCCAACCTTAAATCATGTTAACCATTCACAATACACAAACCCCATCCCAAGTACAGACTTGACATTCATACAGCATGACAGACAAACTGTCATCCCACAACACACACATAAAACATACAATATTAAATTGTAAAAAGAACCCTCCCTATGCAAAATTTTCTCCTCAATTAAAATTTCCCTTTTTTATTTTAAATCCAAAATTAATATCTAATTGTCTGGTCTCCTGTCCTCACATCGTTTGCCAATATGCATAATACTGGAACATGATTTAACTCCCCATTTAGTTTGCTCACATCTCACACTTAGACTATTTGACACTTTGTGTTGAGCTGTAACTTCAATATTTCCACCTTCTCATATTTCTTCCACTAAACAGTTCCATTTTGCTTTCAGTTTAAATTCATCCCTCCAAATAACTACCTCTGGCAAAAAACCAAAAATTTTTAGAGCACTCCCTTTTACTGTCACCTTGTTCCTTCATTCATCTCCTCACAAGCATTACTGACCCTCCTAAGAAATAATGATACTGAAAATAATGTTTAAAAAATATACACAGCTTCCTCCTGCCACTTACACTATAACCTTGGATTATCGTTCTCATTTTTGTTGATGCCAATTCTTAGAATTAAAAAGAAAGACTTACTCTTGATAATTGAGTGACGCTATATCACAAATTTTGAAAACCTTCTTCCATGTTCCCCCTTTGTTCCTATCAAAACCAATTAGAAATATTTTTGCTGTCATGATCATCATTGTGGCCCTCACACTTATTGTTCTTGTATTTTAAATTGGCAATTTTTGTACATTTGGAGCCCTTTGAGACTTGCTTGTGGGATATATAAATAAATTTGAATTGCCTTGACTTTATTATTATTCAACTTCTTCTGCATTCCTCTTCCTTTTATTTTAATCTTAACTACTTCCACATAATTCATCTGATTTACTCCATTACACTTTTAACCTCCGAGATTCAAATTCAAATTTCACATCCTCACTTCCAACATTGCGGTAAAATTTTGCAAAGTTTCATTTTTTTTTCCCTTCTAATTTCTTCTAGTTTTCCTTTTTTCTTCTTTTTTTTTTTTTTTCCACTGACTCAACTCATTTCAATTTTTTTTTTTTTTTTTTAACTGTTCATCTTATGCCTACCTATTCCAAAACTTCCCACTCCCCAAATTTCAAATTTTCAACTTTAAAATTCACGCCCAATTTAACAAAATTCTTTCTAAATTTTTATCAATTTTCTAGCCAATTCATCACGTTCCAAATTTAAACATAACCTTGTAGCTTTCCCCGAATTTTTATTCAGCCTCTTCGCTTTCACACGCAATTTCTACAGAAATGAATAATTCTAGTTATTATTGTTAATCATCTGTGGCCCTCGTAAGGACAAGCCACACCAGTAATGGATGGATGGATGGATTGTTAATCCTAACCCCAAATGCCGATCATAAATTGCCATTTAAATCAATTGTCGCAAGGGTCATGTCAATGTATTTGTTATTTAAAGCCCTACTGTATTACTATTTTGCCGACTATCCAGAATTCCAACTTTCTTATGGCCCCTCACCCATTCAAGCTGAAATATGCATCCTATAAGTCAGTCGCAGTTGATGTGTAATTAAATTCTGTTGTTTTGATAAAGGTCAATTAAGTTTAGCAATTCAGCCTTCTGTTGCCCGAATCCAAATTTTCACTGGTCCAATTATAAAATTTCATTATTTCAGTTAGATTAATTATGTCTTCGAAATGCTAAGTTACATATAAAAATTTATGATTCAAAAGATTTAATTTCTATTGATCAATGTCCACCTTGCAAAGTTTCTGATCACGCGGTTGTGTAATTTGTCAGTGCATCTTCACTGTCCCTATCTATGTATTTTATTTTTTTTTATCCCCGTTTCAGTGTCAATAAGCAGCCTTATTATTCCCACTTTTATCAAAACTCCTCAGTTATGTCTGCCCCAGCACCCAAACACACTTCCATCCCTTTTGTCCCACACTCCACCAACTTTGTAATGCTTCAGCAGTCTTTAGCAATGTGTCCAGTTTGACTTCATGTGACTCGTGCAAGTCTTTAGCAGCCTCTCCTCTTAGATTCTCATGATGATGATTCAGGGCTGGACCGTCCGCCATTCTCAAATGCGTCCATCTTGTCTTTGTTCTTTCAGTCCATTTTCTTTTTGATCTGCAACTGTGTGTATTCCACCAACTATATGGTTCTTGTCCTGTGAAGAGCTGTGCTTGCCCCCTTCAAGCATGATAATAGTTCCTGTTGTTCTCCCAAAGGTCAAAGGTGTCTCATGACCAGGGACAGTCCTCTGTTGATTTTGAGGCAGCCAGTAGAGTACAAGGACTCAGTTCAGGACTTGTGCCATGCGCGAGGGCAGAACACACTGGGACACAAATTTCACAAAACTATCTTCGTGTTATCAGTCTTCATGTGTAGTATTTGTTCCTTACACCCCAAATCTTCCCATTAACATATTGTATCCTATCAGTTGCGCACACACATCATCTTACTATCAAGCCGCCCTTATCAAAAGCTTTTTTTTTTTTTTTTTTCGAGTAATCCATCCACCCTACCCATTAACACGGCTAAAATCCTCGTTCCAGTGTTTATCAGCAAATAAAGTTCCGAAATCCTTTGTAATAAACTGTAATGTAATTTAACAATCTACCAACATGGTTGTATATGCGGTGAATGTTATTGTTCAATCTATAGGTCATACAGCGCCTGTGTTCCAACTATGACACTCCTCCTTGGTTTACCATCTCATAAGTTATTGTTGTCAGCAGCGCTAAATGATAGTGCTTGAAAGTGAATGTCTTATCGCCCAATTTAAAACACATGCCGCATTTGAGCGAGTATTTATTCATTTATTTGCCATCCTCATGTTAGCTGGCATGTGTCAGAATTAAAATGTAATTTTGCTTTTAATTTTAAGTCTTTCAAAATTGCTTTATCCTTACTGCACCGAGATAAACTGTCAAATATATCTTTAAAAACAAACAAAAACAATCTATGCTCTGCACAGACTCTTAAAAGTGGCACCCAAATGCCAGATTACAAATCAAACCTCCTCCTTCACTCTCACATTTTTGATAAAACAGTCTACTTATCTAGACACTGTCATCACATACGAAATAATGGCCTGCAAATTAAATATAATGTCGTTGCTCTGGTCCCTCAAAACATGTAACTAGGATTTGGACAATTATTAACCCCCATCAATTGATCAATTTTCTCCTCACTAAATTCCTAGCCTGTTAATCTATCTGCATAAAGAAGACATTTACAATGCAGGGGATAAGAGAATAACAAGGAACACCTTAACAATAAACACAAGGAAAACCTAACAATAAACAAAATAAACCCAAACCACAATCAAAACCAAATAAACTCGGCCCATGACCTATGTAGACCAACACAGTACTCCAAATATTTCCCCATTAAAAATTTAAGCCTTTTTGTGTAGAGCACCATTGATTTCTAATCATTGACCTAATTTTATCCTTAATTTAATCCCAATCACGAATGCCCCCTACTTACTTTACTTGGTGTTCTTTTAATAAAAAGTGCCCCCTTGCAATGTCGTTTTTATTTGTTGTTTTTAACTCTAAGTGATTCAAATCTTTGACTTATCCTTACATGTGTCCTTGTATAGTCTTATGTCATAACCAATCAATAATTCCCCCTAAATTTAAAATCTGCAATCATAATTTAATTTTATCCAATTCTACAATGTATGTTCTCTCTTACTCTCACATTTTTATGAGGGCTGGGCACTCTCCTCGTTGGACGAGTTTCTGACCACAACCCTCAGATTATTCTATCATTTCTAATTTTTACATTTAACAATGCAAATCTGATTAACCATTGTCTAGCACACCGTTTCCGTGCACCAATTTAACGCAATTCCATCCTTTATAACGAACTGATACACAAAGACAAACATACACATAAACAAACACACGGGCCCACAACATAGACATGACAATCTTCCCAGTTGATAACAAGGGTGGGGGGGGCAACTGAAGTGCGGAGAGCCTCGCCATCACCACGTCGCACAATGTAACCCCCCACCTCTGTCCAAAAGGTGCATTTGTGCCCACCTGACCGTTTGGCCCAAACTTTAGAGCTGCACCCTTTTGAAAACAAAAATGGTTACAGTTTAACCCCACCACACAATGGGATATAACCTTCATGCTAATTAAATATACATTCTTTATCAAATTCTTGTTAAGCCATTTTTTCTGACTCCAACTCTCATGCAAAATCAAAATAAAATCAACAATTTTATACAAATCAACTTATTGTTCTTCATGAACCACAAATCATCACTTCCATCCCATGAACAGCACCACAACTAATCACTCACTTCTTCAGCTGCGCCGCTGTCCCATCTGACAGCCAAGCCTGCTTTCCACACAATATCATCATAGACACACTTCAACAATTATGTAGCGACCTGGTTAACCCAGTTACCCTTCGCCCTAGACAACAATATAAGTCTCTAAGGTCGCACTATTGAAGTCGCCAGGCATCCGTCCTGCTATATCAGCGATGCCTTCACCATTTTTTTTTTCTTTTTTTTTTTTTTCTTTTTTTTTAATTATATTTTTTTTTCACGAGTCCCTGACTCGTATTGGTGGCCTGGCCGATCCAATCGACCCCGACCTTAGGCAACAGTATAAGTTCCTAAGTGTCTACTATTGAGGCCACTCAGGTGCCCATATGCTAGTCACTGGCATCCCACAAGTTCCAGCGGTGTGAGCGCCCTTTGCTGATCAGACAAAGTCCTCACCACCTTTCTCTTAATTCACCACGACTCGGACATCCCAGATGTCCCTCGCCTTAGACAGCCCTATAATGTTCTAAGGTCACACTATTGGAGTCGCTCGGCATCCGTACTGCTATATCAGCGACGCCTTCACCTGTTTTTGTATTTTTAATTTTTTCCACAAATCACTTTTACCAAATTCCACACAAACACACACTTCTATACAACCACCATTCCTGAACACAGAGCTGAAATTATTAATTTTTGTATTCCGCTTTCACTCCACAATATTGCTGAACTGGGAGAGAGAAAAAAAAAAGTTTCCCCCTTACCTTTTGTGCCGATCGGACTGCAATACTGTTGAGCAAGAGCGGAGAAGGAAGAATCCTTTGTGGAGCATGCACTTTCCCTTCTGAAGAAATCACGTCGGATGGTCACCATTTGTTGGATTTTGTCCACAATTTAGGGAGCGCGTTATCTGCGCCTCACGGCAAAAGCCTTTGCCAATCACCTGTTATTCAATTTACTCACTGCGTGCTCGTTTGATTTCTTCAGATTTAGGAAAATGCAAAGACACTGAAGCAGAAATTAGACTTAGACAGCTTGGTTGAGTTCAATCACAATTCTTGTTCAAAAAGCTCTGTTTTCAGGAAAGTGCAATACAGCGCTGGGCCCTTCAAGAGCGGAAAGTCTCCATTCAGAAAAGGGCAAAGTCCAAGGTTGTTAGATCAGTTTTATATTCAGTAGCACATTGTGGGCCGGGATTGATGGGCGATGAGTCTTCGGGGTGGGGCAAGTTCGAAGGAGAGTCTGCTACCATGCGAGTGGTGCTGGTTATGGGCGATTCGGTGTGTTGGTGGGGGCTGTTGGTGTGTGTGTGTGGAGGGGGTTGTTGTCTTCCATCCCGTATCTCGGCCTTGGCGATCATCTTTGGCCGAGTTCTCGGGTGGCTCCTTCTGGCACCAGCTGGTTTTATCTCCACGTGACCTTCCTGTGAACATTCTCCTCCAATCTCGGACATACACTGTCGTACCGCATTCAACCGTATCTTTTTCTTTGTGAGGCCAAGATATTTCCCTCTGTGCAGAACGTTCAGTAGTAATCAAAAACTGGCGTCTAGCATTAGTCAAAACATAAGATACAATCAAGTACTGAACGGTCAAGACGACTGCGGCCGTGTCCATGATTCAGAGAAAAAACATCAGGCATGCATTCCACAGTTCCTTAAGGGTCATTAAGGTATTTAGGCAATATATCAAAAGTCATTTGTTATTTCAAAGTCCTCAGAAATATATATATCAGATCATAAAGTTATAAAAACCTTTCTCATCACCACTTATCAAAAATGTCTAGTTATGTCTTCTTTATTGATTTGGTGTGTAGGTATAATTATATGCTTCAAATGTTTCTTTTATTTATTTAATATGTGAATATACTTGTCTGCTTATGTACTTTATTCAATGAGGTTTGAGCATATCTGTTTTTGTAGCGAGGCAGGACTTTTTGTATTTCGACCTCATTCCTTCAACTTTCCAAAATTTAAGTGGACCTCAGTGCGCAGGGAGCTTAATTTGGTCCGATCGCGCAACCGCAGCGTGCCGGCCGGGCGCTCAGTGTCGCATTGCTTTGGAAGCGTCTTTGTGTTTTAGGATGGCTTTACTGCTCCCACTTGCTTCCTTTGGAAGCATGATTAGAGTTGATGCAATCCTCAGAGTAACGAGAACGTAATAACGAACGGAGCCAGTTGGCATACGGGTCCTCTCGGCTCATCTCGCGAGGTTTGACAACCGAATTTCGTCCGACATCCGAAGCAAAAAAATCTCGAATTTTTTGTTCCAATACCGATTTGTTCGAGAACCGGGATGTTCGAAAACCAGGAAAGACGTGGGTTTGGTAAACGGCTCTTTATTTAACAAAGCAAGAGTTCAACGAGCCAACAACTACTGAACCGTAACGATATAAACATATACAAGTTGCTACACGAAATAAAATATATCCAATAACTATAACATAAATAGTTCACCGCCACACGGCCCCAAGCACCAGCGTGGACTTCCAGGCGTGTGGCGGCGTGGACTTCCATCCCCGGAGTTGGCACTTCCAGCCACGGAGGTGGAAGAGAGCTCCATAGAAAAGGATCGGGCATGCGTAAAAGCCATGTTCGAGCCCCATCCACCGTCCCCGGACAGCCACCCGGCCGAGCGCCGGCCCCCGACTTCCATCCACGGAGGTGAAAGAGAGCTCCGTAGAGTAGGTCCGGGTGTGCGTAAAAGCCTTGTCAGAGCCCCATCCACCGTCCCCGGACAGCCACCCGGCCGAGCGCTGGCCCCCGACTTCCATCCACAGAGGTGAAAGAGAGATCCGTAGAGTAGGATCGGCCTTAATAGTTTTTCAAACCTTCTGTGTCACTCCAAATCATTAAATCCTTCAAACTCTTCGTCCTCCGTGTCACTTACAAACAAAGCCGCTAATGATGCCGGTAGTACGTGAGGCCCTTGGTCATCTTCGTCATCCAGTGATCAAATCTTTGTCCTTTATGTAAACAACCGCTGCGCCGCGCCACACCGCTGATGTCACTTGAAATTCAAATTACAGTAATCCCTTGCTACATCGCGGTTCGTTTATCGCGGTTTCAAATTATTATTTTTTTTTTTAACATTTGTGAAAAAATTCACAAATAAGTCGCTCCTCAGTATAAGTCGCCCCCCCCCACCCAAACTATGAAAAAAAACGCGATTTATAGTCCGAAAAATACGGTATGTTTTACTCTAAAGCAAGCAATTGATAATGGAATCTGTGCAATGTTACTCAATATATCAATGATCACTTTTTTTGTTTGTTTGTTTATCAGTTAAATTACTTTGACGGCATCTGACTCCCACCACTAATCTATCTGACTGGCAATAATCTCATCATTCAATGCAAAATATATTGTGCTTACAAGCTGAGTCGAGGACTGACAGAGTAGTTTCTCTTCCACTCCTTTCCAGCTCAGTGGTTAATGTCTTGGCGTTGGACTCTTTTCTCTCCTTTTCAACTCTCATTCCCTTTTCTCGACGCTTTCTGATGCATTTGCGCGACTCTCCTCTAGCCCCGAAAAAATTCACTTTGTCACATCGGGATGCATCATTTCACACGCTAAATTTTTAAAAAGTGGAACTGGGAATCCTTTCTCAGCATGCAATATCCATTAGGGAGAAAATTATTCATATGATTCCCTTGCATTATTGATCTATTAATGAAGAGAAATATGCGCACCTCTCAGTATGCATTGTTACCTCCCAATACTGAACCTCTCAGGAGTTCAAGATCCCCCTTCATAAGCGACGATGTAGTCTCACTGCATAATGTGGAAAGAGGAATGACTTTTGATCACGTAGTAATAGGATTTAAAGTCCCCTCATTCCTCCATCACCTCTGCACGATTCACTTCCTGGAGGTCCCATATATCTTCCTTCTAGAGGTTGTTGGGGTCCAGCCTCTGCTTTTTACTACACATTTTCTTTATTGTGGGATTGTCAGCAAGGTGTTTTGGTCTGGAGGGCACACATTCACACACGCACACATGTAAATAACGAGAAGTGTACAAAAGCTTTCGCTCGTCCTCTTTTGCAATGTCGCACCACCTTGAAAGGTTGTGAATCAAAGCCAAACAGAGTCAGGGTGTAATTTGGAAAGAATAATCCTGTGTTTAGAGGACAGTTTCAGCCAAGTGAAAGGCTTTAGCAGTGAGCATGTTTGGCTGTGGAGCTCTGCTGGGTGGGGTGAGCAGATGGAGACTTTGCAGGTGGGAGAATGTGTTGCCGGCACAAGCAGGGAGAGGAGGAGTTGTATGTCAGCTTGCTTGGATGCAATCCTCTGCAGGGTTTCACATAGAAACGTATTGGGGTTCTGAAACACACCTGCACAGACAACACTCGACAAGTTCATGGTTCAGTGAGTCGGTCACTCATTTTCCCAAATCCATGCAACAGATGAACGCTCAGTTGGATCATATGAACGCGCAGTGAAGGAAACCATGGCAGCCTACCCAGGACAATGGAAAATCCAAAGATGAATGCTCCAAAGGTGGTACAAAATGTTGAGAGGGATTTTTTTTTGTGATGCTATTCCTAACTCAGAAAAAGGAAATGAAGGAAGATAAACATAGAAGCGACAAAGCAAGCATTGAATAAAGAGCACTGCCTAGTAAAGTCAGAGCAGCAATAACAAAAATAAATGTAAATAAATAAAACACTTTTATAATTAGTAATGTTACTTGTTGACAATATTGTTTCGCAAACACTTCCCCTCTTTGTTATGCATTTTTCAGGAAAGTGTTAAAAGTACAATTGTGTCAATCACTCTCTGACGCATCCACTGAATCAAGCTTTGGTGTTTGTCCAGAACAGAACCTGTTTTGACAAACTTGTCACGAATAACATGAATTACGAGATTTGGACGTTGGAATGATGTGGTTACGAAAACCGCAAAGCCGAAGCTGTCAAATGCTGATGGCCTCACGTCTGTCTGAATGAAAAGAAAAGATTATCTAGAACATTTGGGGTTTTTGGCATTGATTTGAGTTTAAACGTGATTCATTCATTGTAGAGTATTTCCAGTCGGGAAATGTATTTATCATTTTAGAACTAAGGAAAATGCAATTTCCGGAGTAATTGTGTGGGAATGCTGAATGAAAAAATATTGAATCTTGTGGAATGTTTTTGAACCGATTTGGAGTGCTGCATGTATATTGGTTACAAACATGCAATATACTTGGGAGAAATGTAGATTTTTTTGCTACCTGGGACTTGTGAGACTGTTGAAAATTGTATCCTGAATGTGAGCTGAAAATGTTGAATTTTGAATGGGAAAGATGTGAATCTTTTGTTGAATGTGTCATTGAGAATGAATAAGGAATATTTTGGGAAAATTTGGAATTTTGGGATAGCTGTGATTGTTGTGATGAAAGGGTTAAGGTTAAAATAATAGCCTACATGCTGTGAATTCTTGTAATATGTTGAAAGGTGAGAATCAGATAACAAATGTGGAAGAACAAGCCTGACAAAAAAGGGATGACAATAACTAATTATGTGAAATCTTGGAGAACAATGTATTTGTGAATGCTCCAGCAACCATTTTCATGGGAAAAAAAAATGTTTTCAACTTTGGAAGTTGTACTCTATAAGAAAAGAAAGCATGGTAAATTATAATACATGAAAGCGGGTGAAATCACATTTGACAACAATTGCCGGGATGCTTCCATGTTTGCAAATTGAGTAAAATCCCATAGACATTCCAGGAGCTGACCTTTCACCACAAATAAACAATCGCACCAATACTGCTGGTTCTTTGCAGCCCATAGCTTTTACAGGTCAGGGGGAGTAATCTGACTTAAATCTGGATACATACGCGGACACACTAATGCTTTTGGCAGGACTGTGTTGTTAAACAAACAAAAGTAAAACATCAACAACGTCATTTGATTTTGTTTTAATCGTATTTTTATTTTATTTTAGTTTCGTCTCCCTTCCTGTCGCTCTTTGCAATAGCATCAAGCTGACCCTTACCTTTTTCCTCACTTGATAAATAATTGAAATGCACTTCTCCTTTGATATGGACTTTAATGCTTTTTCCTCAAACCTTGGAAGGCTGCATCCATAAGTGCTATTCCCCTGCTGGATTTAGAAAGTTTAGAGTGCACCATTACAGATCAGACACTCATATTATTGTGACCTTTTTCAGATTAGGTGAGATAAAGTTTTTTTTTCCCACCCAAAATAATAAAAACTGTTTATTGTGTAGTTATTCAGCCCCACAAAACAGAGATGGCAACAATCGTCCTTAACTAGATGGCCACATTTTGTTTCTATCATTGTGATCCTGTCATTATCAAAGTCAAAGTCAAAGTCAGCTTTATTGTCAATTTCTCCACATGCCAAAGACACACAAAGAAACCGAAATTTCGTTCCCCCCTATCCCACGGTGACAAGACATGGCTCACAACAGACAAACAGTAAACAAGTATAACAAAAGCGTGCTGAATAAATAATGAATAAATAACACAACAATAAATAAATAAATAATTAATTAAGAGGAGCGTAAAAACGCGTACAGCAGACATTCCCGAAAATAGCGCAACAGTACCGCACGCTACGCAGAAGGGGGTAGCGAGTTCAGGGCCCTAACAGCCTGGAGAAAGAAGCTGTTGGCGAGTCTGGTGGTGCGGGAGCGCAGGCTCCTGTACCTCTTCCCAGAGGGCAGAAGGTCAAACAAGGAGTGAGCCGGGTGACTCACATCTCTGGCAATCGAGGTTGCCTTGCGGGCGAGATGGGAGGTGTAAATGTCCTTCAGGGAGGGAAGCGAAGCACCAATAATCTTACCAGCCGTATTCACTATGCGCTGCAGGGCCTTCAAGTTCTGTTCAGTGCAGTTACCACCCCAGACAGCGATGCAACTGGTGAGGACGCTCTCAATGGTGCCACGGTAGAATGTAGACAGGACTGCCTGAGGAGCACATGCACGCCTGAGCTTCCGCAGGAAATACAGGCGGCGCTGAGCTTTCTTTGCCAGTGACGAGGTGTTCGCGGACCAGGAGAGGTCCTCACTGATGTGCACCCCCAGGAACACATCAGCGTTCAAAAGTGTTTAAATATTCTCTGCTTACTCGGGCTGCAACGATACAGACAACCCACAGTACAGTCCGTACCTCTGTTTTTGCACCACAATTTTTGGTACCGCTTCATTACACCTTTGTTTGCACGTTTTTAACACTTTTTTAAATGTTGCTTTAGTTTAATTTTCAAGTTGGAATTAATTTAATTCGTTAATCAATTAATTAATTTAATCCTAACCTCAAACCCCTCTAACACTAACTCCTAACCACTAATTTCTAACCTTTACCCTAGTTTGAAACCTTAACACTAGTTTTAAACCCTTCTACGAAACCCCAAACCAAGTTCGGAATGCTGACTTTAGTTGAAACCCTACTATGAGACATAAACCCTAACGCAAACCTTAACCCCTAACCTAACCTTAGCCCTAACCCCTTACTCTCACCCCTTATCTTAACCCCTAACCCTCACCCCTTACCCCAATCCAACCATTAGTCCCAAAACCTAACCCTAATGTGAAACCCCAACTTTAATTTGAAATCCTACTTTGAAAGCCTAACCGCAGTTTGAAACCTCAACCCTACTTTTAAACCCTACTATGAAACTCAAAGCCAGCTGTGTACAGTTAAATATATCGGAGGCAAAAAAAACAAGCAAGATCCTTATCTCTCTTGGGTTTTGGAGCAGAAAATGTCCAAAATAGCGCCTGCACTTTTGCAACAAGCAAATGAAGACCTTAACTTACCACTGCCAACGTAACCGATGACACACGGACCTGGTAACTATGCACCAACCCGTCCCTACAGTTACAACAGGCAACTCAAGAGCATAAGCGGCCCAAGCACAACAGCGACTGGACATGACCTCGTGGACGGAGGGCTTTTTACCAGCTTGCACAGGCACATACACGAAGGCCTGGAAATGGATCTGTGGAAAAGTACAGAGATCCCGCAGTACCTTGGCTGCATACATAGTTCCATGCTGAGTCGACCCAAAAGTTCAATATTATAATACCCTTACCGTTTACTTGGCCACATCACCTTTAAAAAGGAGATACTTGTCTCAATTATTCTTTTTTCTGATTAAATGGGGGTTTTGGTTGATTAATTTCATTTTCAAAGATGGGATGAACAGTAATGGGAGATTGTGAGAGGCTTCTCGTATATGAGTGTTCAAAAAGGAAAGCTCCAATTCCATGGAAGACAGCATAATCATTGACAATAATCTCATGACTCAGTTAACATTAAAAAATGCAGAGTCTGGCTGCCAAAGTAAACATTTCACGATTTGCATTCGATTATGTCATTTAGGTGGCTATAGTTCTGAGTCAGAGCATTTTATAAATCAAACCAACTCCTAGTTGAAACACAGGCTAAATATAGTCTTACTGCCGGGAAATTTTCCCAGCCCATCTATACAAAGCTGGACCTACATAACCACCTCAGGGGTCCCTAAGGGGTCATCAACTGGACTTAATCTCCTAGTGACAAAATGATAGCAGGAATTTCAGTCTGTCTTTGAAGAGAAAAAATTTGCCCACACAGAATAAGAACTGCTCGGTCCTCTTAAACATTGCCAACTTCCTCTCAATGTGTCAGGCTACTGATTGGCAAGTGGACCACTTTCTGGATTTACCATCTTCTTCCTGTCAGAATGCAGGAGCCTGCTGCCCTTACTTATTTATTTATTTATCCCCATTACGCTGGCTGGTGCATAGAGCAGCAATAAAGGTTCTCCACTTGCATTGTCCTTTTCTGTGGTCCACCAGCTCTGATGGTGCTTCTGAGCTCTTTCGCTATTGTCCTCCGCCATGTTTTTTTTTTTTGGCCTTCCTTGCTTGGTTGCCTCTCAGGAATGGGCCTTGTTGAGCTTCACATGACTTGTTCAGACACATTACCAATTGATACGTGCTGATAGTACTGCAAACTGTATTTGCCTGCAGCCTGGCTCTGATCCTTGCTGGGCCACCTGAGAACTGATTCCTACAGTCTCTTCCACCTGGTTAATGTAGAGCTTTGCTGATTAGGTATAACTCAGGTTATGGGCAGGTTTTCTCGAAAGCAACTCTTCTCCTGCAATCTACATTGAGTGGCTACTTCAGACTCACTTTCTGAGAGACGGTTCTGTGACTTTGGCTTAATCTTCCTTGCCCAACCCGCATGCTCATCATACATACGTATACAGGAGTCTTGTTCTTAATGCTGTTCTCTGAAGGATGTGGTGATGCTATCCCTATGGCCTCTGACCGCTGGAAGCCTTTGTTCTGATGGCTGTTCCACTCCTTTCGTGCCCCAATGAGAATATTTTCAAAGGCTGTTATGAACAGAATGGGAAAGATAGAATCTCCCATGGCAATACCTACCTCGAGTTGATGCCAGCATGTTGTAAATTCCTGATAGTCTGCAAAGTACTTGGCTAAGGTCTTTGATGTCTGGGATGTAGAAGACCTCCCAGGCAAAGTTAATGAGCTGGTGAAAGAATGATCCATATTCATTGGCAAGGTCCAGTCAAACAAGGTTACTCTCTTGCTTTGTCTTCTATATGGTTTCCCGTATTATGGCCGAGTACTTCACACACCCAAGAAAGCCTGGCAGTTGGTATCCATGAAGCCATTGCTTATGGGGTCATTGGTCATCCTCTTGGTCATGATGGAGAATTTTTTAACCATTGACAGCCAGTCGCACAATGCCTCTGAAATTACTGATCGTTCTAGAATTCTGCTGTTTTTGAATGAGGTCTGTGACAGCTCTTTGCCAACATAATGTTTTTGCTCAAGAGATGTGTCTGCAGTATTACCTTGGTCCCTGGAAAGGACTTGCATTGCCTGCATGTGATATCATTGGGTCCTGGAAACGAGGCTGCTTTTGCTATCTGTAAGCACGAACTGGTTATTTGATGGATTTAGCACCATCAAAAATAATCTAGTCGATATCATTGTTGCCTGAAAATTTTGTTCCACCGCCTCGTAACTTCATTAAAACACGACATACACACAGATAAGTTTCAGGACGGCGGACTGCCAAAGGACATTCCAAGACCACATTTTGCATGTCAACACCCACACACATCAAGCTGAAAGCAGACTAACAACACCAAAGGTTCTTGTAGTGTTACAGACCAATAAAATAGATTATTTTACGAAGCAATCTTATCATCTGATAGCAATGAGAACAATAATAAATCTGCATGTTAGTATTCATTCATTGCTCTCAAATCAGTGATAAAAACGGTTAGCCCAGGAGACTGCCAAAGGGGTGCAATGTATATACTGTACATGTGAAGAAGGCTGTGAATACATTTAATCTCTCTAAAACGTTCGATTAAACCTTAATACCTTGTACCGCGCTGTGAGAGTTGGATTGAAGAGCTATGACCTTCTGTTCATTTCTTGTGCGCCGTGTGTGCCAGACATCCATTAAGATATGAAGAAAATTTTGGAAGGTACAATATGTGAACAAAACAGAAAAAACAAAACAGTAAAAACAAAATCACCAAAAGTTCCCCACAGGCATTGTTCTGCTCATTCCAACTCATTGAAGACAATTTAACACTGTTTGCATCCAGGCAAAAAAATGTGAAATAGGAGCAGCGGCAGGACACCTAGGCCGAAACTGGCAATAAAAAAAGTGATATTCTGTTGAAATGCTAATTATTTGGGCGGTTTTGTTCCAGAGGCATGCAGGGTGAAATTGGCCTGTAAACACATTGGCATACTAATGTCCACCTTCTGCTCGCTCCAGAATAACCACAGCTTTATAATTGACTCATAGTTCACAATGGCAACGCATACATTTGCATCAAATCAAATTCAGAATTTCAGTGACGACTAGTTGAGTTGCAATGTGTGTGTGTGTGTGTGTGTGCGTGTGTGTGTGTGCACGTGTGTGTGCATGTGTGTGTCTGTGTGTGTGTGTGTGTGTGTGTGTGTGTGTGTGTGTGTGTGTGTGTGTGTGTGTGTGTGTGTGTGTGTGTACGTGTATACATGTACCCATTGGCTGCAGGTGTAAAGACAAAAGCGATTTGTAGCATTGCTAATGCAGAGTTGAGTATTGAAATGAATTTGCTTTGAGGATGTGGTACTGCTAACCTTGACAAGGTTCAGCAAATTGGTTAGGTTGCTTTGTCCTGCAGCTATTTTTCTTCTACCCTGTAAACAGTGTATTGCATGAGATCAAAAGCTACAAATAGTGTATGAGAGCTCGAACTGGGGGAGTAAGAATGAAAGCTACACTATAAAATGGGAACTAATCTGTTATTATTTGAAATAATCATGAATTACCATTTTAAATGCATTCAAAGTGCTATGAGGGAGAATTTTACGTAAAATGGAGAATACACTTGTATTTTAATATATTATAATGGAGGGCAAAACATAACACTTGGAAAAGACATTTTTCCTCCAAACGTATTGGAACAGTGAGGCCAAGGACTGTTTTTCAAAACCACTGGCAAAAAGATGAAAGAGACAAGCTCTTAACAATCCAGTCAGCTACATGAATTTTAAGATAGCATTATCCGTAGCAAAACACCACATTTTTAGGAGCGCAAAATCATTGGAACAAATTTGAATACACTGCACCAGCTGAGCCTGTTGTAAATATGTTGCTTGAAATAACAAATTTGTTCCAAGTTGTATAATCAAACCTTTACATTCTGTTGTGATGGTTTTCCTTATTTTAAACAAAACATATTTTAATTGTTTGTCTTGAGGTGGAGCATGTGGATTACTCAACCCACCCTCCTCGTTTGTTCAGTAAAATATACGCTCGATAGGGTTTAAGTATGGAGATTGATTTGGTCAGTCAAAAACCTTTCACTTCTCACCCTTGATGAACTGCTTTATCATTTTGGTGGTGTGTTTTGGGTCATTATCTTTCAGCGTGATGATGGTTTTCGCAGTCCATTTGGATTCATATTTCTCTTAATTAGCAGACAAAATGTTTCAGTTGACATCTAAGTTGATTTTACTGCTGCGCTGATCTGTTGGCATCACATCAATGAAGAGTAATGAGACCGGCCCAGAAGAAGCCATGCAAGACCGAGCCATGACATTACCTTTTCTGAATTTCACAGAGGAGCTTCTGTGTTTAGCATCATTATCATATTTTTTCTTTCTCAACGCTTTAGCATTTCCATCAATTTGGTACAGGTTATTCTTTGTCTCTTCAGTCCATAAAACTTTCTCACAGAATATTTTGAAGGTCTTCTTTTTAATTGGTCAGATCTACTCTGGACTCCCTAATCATCTTGCTCAGGAGTGAGTGTTTTCTATTAAGTCTTAAATAGTATAAAAGCTAATTGTCCAAAAAAAGAATACAATGATTTTGCAAATCCTCTTCAAGCTATATTCAAATTATTACACTGCAAAGACGAGATATTAAACATGACTGATTTTTTATACTAATTTCTCCTAAAAGAGACATAATGACTCCAGGGGGTATCTTGAGTCTTTCCTGCCTGTCAGCTGGGTCTTTATCTTGACCACAAACACCGGTTGTGTTACATGAAAAGGTGGGATGAAATCAATCAAGAGGTGGAAATGCCAGCCTCTTTGATGCAAGAGCAGGGCCGCACATGTATACGTGTATTAGTGAGTCAGCTTCACAATTGGCATTCAGTTGAACTCCCATAAGGATTTCAAGCAATAAATATGTAAATCTGAGCATGAGAGCCACTTACACATAAACAGACAGCAAGCTGTATAACATTAGCGCTTCCTCAACCGGTGACTCTTTACTTTAGACTTTTACACCTCAAATTTAAATTTCTGATCTGTGGTATCCTACCTAGCTCTGTAATGAAACGAATAATACTTAAGCATAAGCTGACTTGATAATGGGAAGAGGCGAGAGTAAATCATGTGGGCACATTAGATTTTGCATGTTAGATTTAGCATTTTTAAAATGCTTGTGTTAGGGAAAGACCAGCCCAGCCCTCGGCACTTGGCACAAAAATATCCCTAAATCCCGACTCCCACCCTGGGCAGTGACACGTGCTGTGACTAACCCTGTTTCACGATTATGACGTTCAGATTATTGCACAGAAAAGCATGTCTAAATATGCTCAGTGTGGTGCTAAACATTCATTATTACAATTATGAGCAGGCATCAAAAGCTTGAATCCACCTTGTTGTTAATAGCCTCAATTTAGTGTGTACCTGAAAATGAGCCTGATGCCAAACACACTTATCGACCACATCCTGAGAGCCAACCCAGATAAAGATAGATTTTTATAATAAGGAAGCATTAAAAAGGAGGACGTATGAATTAATTCTAATGCTTAGCATAACATGAATTGTAGTTCAAAACAAAGAGGAAATTCTGAAATTACACCTGGATCTCTAAAGTGAAAATTAGAATTTTAAAAACAGCTTGTATGAATTGAATGTAGTCTCCCATCTTGAGTCTCAAGAGGAAATAGCAGTGCTAGCATTAGCACAGTAACGCCAACATTAGCCATGACTGCTATATTAGTAGCATAACTTATTTGTAATGGAGTGCTACCATAAGACAAAATAGTATCGGTTTGGCAATTTATTTTAGGGGATTGTAGAATCAATTAAAAATTAAAAAGAGGTGATACATTTTACTGTGGAGCCAAAATGTTGCTAATTCTGCATACATTTCTTTATACTTTGCTTCTTTTTGCTAGTCTAATGTCTAGTTGTTTGCAAATGACATGTTTTCAGGAGATGAATATTCCGCTATAGTTTCAGCAAATGTCCTGCCACTCAATGTAACAGGTCTTTTTTTTTTTAAACTCTCTTGCATGATAAGTCTTTTGATCAGGCACTCATGAACATAAAACATGTACTTCATTCATGTATCTATAATTAAATAGGTGTGTCTTGACAGTCATGCAGAAAAGTGTGAAGTACGTATCTCCAAATAATTCTGCAGACAGTGCCCGTTTCTCTGCGCTTAAACTCGGATTTGGAATCTAAAGGTTGAAGGGTGGGAAAAGTCCTGAGCATGAGGATCACTGCCTGGCTAAGATTATTTTTACAGCAGTCTGCGTAAAATACCACAAAAGAAATAAACAGATCAAGCAAAATAAAACAATGCAACCTCGTAATGTGTCTCCGTTGGTTACGTGAAGTGCTCTGCAAAGAACTGTTAATGACATGGCAGAAACACTTCATCAGAGTTGATTAAGCAACAGAAAAGGAATTCAAAATACTTAACACAGTTAACTGATTTTTAATGTACAATATATTTAAATGGAGAATGAGAAGCTTGATTCTGAAACAGAATACTTGTAGTATCTTTTTCTATAACGAGTGAGGATGCAGCGGTGGTGTAAAATCTTGCCGTGTTTAACGCTCAGCCTGATGATTGACCTGTTTAGGATGTCTTAAAGATATTGCTTGTCTTAAAGAAGCTTGTCTTAAAGATATTGAATGAACATGTGAGTGAGCATGTGTCGATAGCCAATGAACATTACTGTCATCAAGCACAACTGCTTGTTGCGTACACTGCATGTCTGGTATGTACGTCAACAATTGTTCATAAAGTGCATCAGTAAAGTTAGATGCAAGACTTTGGAGCAACCTATTCTATTTATATTAAATTTTATATAACAAATCAAAAATCTGACAGCTTTATGAATATAATGCACTTTTATAGTGAAGACGCTTGAGCCTGTCACTGATTATCAGTTAAAAGAAAGGAAATAACCAGCAAATAAATAATAAAACGTCATCATGAGTTTTGCTTATGTGCACAAACTACAAGCCTACTAGTTACTTTCCTTCATCAAATATTATGAAAGTTAACGGAATTCTCCCAAACTCACATTTTGCCAAAATTTTTAAAAGCGTCAGTCCCACATGACAGTGGTAGGTGAGTAGTATGAACTATGGAAAAAAAAAAAAGTCAGTCCAGCCTCTAATTTGTATTGTCAGAAACCATCACACCTGAGGAAATCCAACCAATTACTGACAGGAAAAGCATTTTACCCAAAATGCAGTGTAACGATAACAGCAAATGTTATCATGGCACACGAAAATGTGTTTTGACATTGTGATGTTCATCCTGAGGCATTGATGTTACTCTCCAGTAATCATCAAATCTCTACAAGCCCCACATTCATCTGCTTGCCTCAAAGCTGACACTCACCTTGAGAACAAAATTGGGACTTGCCTGTGCTTACCTGCCCCATCACTGCCCCACCGTGTCACAATGTAACTTGAAATTTGCCCATTCACACCTTTATCATAGTTCAATTTTACATTCTTTCAGTAACGTAAATATTGATGCATGTTTGTACTTAACATTAACTGAGGAGTTTTTTCAGCATGTTTATTATTGTGCTTGTTGTTTCATTAGCTATACCAGAAGAGAATAATTCAACAATTGCAAACATGAAACAAAAATCTAAACTGTGATAAAAAATCACTTTTCAAAAGTGGGCCGCATTAATAAATAACATGATATTAATTTTCTTATCTGATTTTTACAATCTATGGGGAATCGTTGTACAGAGAACGGGAACTAGTTCAGCAATGCCCCTTTTGACAGTAAAACAATGAGCATTTCATTAGTCATAACGTGAAAAAAAAAACATTGAAAAGCTCTTACATCACCACACCTTCTCAACATGCAAATGTGCCAGTTTTTTTTTCTTACACAACCCCTCCTTCAGGGGGAAAAAAAGTTCCTTAGTGTTTATTGTATGTCTGTCCATTCTGGCAAAGGATTCCCGTCAGTTTTTAATGAGTGCCTTGGGACTGAGCATGCTGGCTCTTCTACTGATTACAAAGGCCTCTGAAGCAAAGTCAAGGACTTGATTGAGAAAGTGTTGGTGACCCAGTTCCAAGACACAAGGTTTATATTTTCACATACTGTCACTGGTCAAATCAAATAAAGGCTCTCCAGCTGGTTTTCATGCCCTTCATTTTTTAATACCTGGGGAACAATCAACGTTATGCTGTTAGCCCTCTGTTTAATTTGCAATTTGCAAATCCCTTTGTGTTCACTTTTCTATCAAACTACGTATATTGTGTGACTGATAGCATCCTGTTTATCAGACTTTAGAACACTAATCGAAATATGTGGAGATATACAATGAACAAATAAAGAATACATAAAAATCTTTTTTCGCCCCAAGGCTTCAAAATATTTATATTATTGTAAATCATTATAATTTTTCAGTTTTCCTCAATTTGAGAGCCGATGGACTGCGTTATTCATCCATTTTGAACATCTGCATGGAATTGTCAATATGCTTTGCCTATTTAAATGTAACTTTTGTTTCCAAACGGAAATGTAGTGATTTCCCTTAAGTGCCATTTCATATTGTTTTCCATTCTGCGTAAGGGTAGCTGCAGCAAATAGTGTTTTTCCCTCACTTTGTAATATAGATTAATTTGAGTTACTGTCACAGTTAATCTATACATTGCTGGCAAAATGTTATCAAGTCCTTATCTAAAGTGGCAGACACGCAACAATGGCCCTGTGTTCCCATATTGGTGTTAAGAATATGATCTATTCGCACATGTAATGCAAATAGAGCATTTTCACTGTTGGAAACAATATTATCTTTTTAAACACTTCCATATTGAGACTGTTTTGGCATCTCCTAATTCGCAGTAGCTTTATAAATGAATAAGCAGTGTAGTTATTTATGCATTTCAGCTGTAAAGTTTTAAATGAATAATTTACTAACTAAATAAGCAAATAAACAAGCAAATAAGCAAATGAATGAATGACTAAATAAATAAATACCCAATGTGTTAATGTCTTAAGGCAAGAAACAATCACCGCCACCATCAATTCAACTATGTTATTATCTACGTATTGTTTATGAAGGGCCAGTTCAAGTCAATTTTAAAACATTACATGAAGAACAAAAGCATAAGTTATACTAAATATAATGAAATTAGGTACATTGGAGCAATTCTTCATTTGCTCTGGAATATATAATTTGTCTTCTGAGGGGTTTCTCTCAGAACATATCGCAAGGCCTTAACAAGTTAGAGTGGGTTTGCAGTTTTTGAAAATGTATTTAAAAGCTGAGGGCAGTGGTATGGATAGCAAGTTGACAAAAAATCAAATGACCTCATCAATTAGTTTCATGTTGACTCAACTATCATTACCTTATCGTGGACTATAAAAATTCTGCGGAAAATGTGGAACGCTATTGAAGAATATAGATGGATGTGGAATGATATTGGTATAGAAAATGTTCACTAAGTTGAAAGATATGGAATGATGTGGAATAGTATCAAATTTTGATTTTGAATGACAGAATGATGTGGAAATATATTGTTGAAAAATGTATATATGAATATGAAAAATATGGAAGTTTTGGCATGTGGGAATTCCTGCAATGTTGAAATAGATGTGAATTGAATGAGTTTAACATTTAGAATTTTGATGAGAGTCTGAATGTGCCATTGATAATTAATGGGGACTCTGGGTGAAAATGTGCATTTGTGGGTAAACCCAATTTTTGAAATAAGAAAAATAGTACCTTTATGGTGCTCATTTTTGAAGATGTTGAACTTGAACAATATAAATGGGATACATTTTGTGGACGGCGATACATGTAAAAAAGTAGGCTGAATGATAATAATAATATTAAAATAAATAATCCATCCATCCATTTTCTGAACCGCTTAGTCCCCACGGGGGTCGCGGGCGTGCTGGAGCCTATCCCAGCCGTCATCGGGCAGTAGGCGGGGGACACCCTGAACCGATTGCCAGCCAATCGCAGGGCACACAGAGACAGACAACCATTCGCACCCACACTCACACCTAGGGACAATTTGGAGTCTTCAATCGGCCTACCAAGCATGTTTATGGAATGTCGGAGGAAACCGGAGTGCCCGGAGAAAACCCACATGGGCCCGGGGAGAACATGCAAACTCCACACAGGGAGGGCCGGAGGTGGAATCGAACCCGCACCCTCCTAACTGTGAGGCGGACGTGCTACCCAGTGCGCCACCGAGCCGCCTTAAAATAAATAAATAAATAAAATAATAATAATAATAATAATAATAGGGTGGCTCGGTGGTGCACTGGTTAGTAACCTCCGGCCCTCACTGTGTGGAGTTTGCATGTTCTCCCCGTGCCTGCGTGGGATTTCTCTGGGCACTCCGGTTTCCTCCCGCATCCCAAAAACATGCATCGTAGGCTGATTGAGCAATCCAATATGCCTGTAGATGTGAGTGCAAGTGCAGATGGTTATTCATCTTTGTGTGCCCTGCGATTGGCTGGCAACCAGTTCAAGGTGTCCCCTGCCTACTGCCCGATGACTGCTGGGATAGGCTCCATCCCGCCTGCGACCCCCGTGGGGACAAGCGGTACAGAAAATGGATGGATGGATGGATGGATGGATGGATGGATGGATGGATGGATGGATGGATGGATGGATGATAATAATAATAATAATAATAATTCATATGTGTGAATGAATTCACACGATAATCAATAATTGAAATCAGAAGGTCTGCGCACATAGTTGGACAGCACCGATCTGCTGTACTTCTTTTCCCCACGTATGATGCGTGTGCCCTTGGTTACCTAGTAACTCTCCTCTCCGGCTCCAATTGGCGCTCGGGAGAAGGCAGCGGGGTCGCGCTGCGCGTTCTCGCCAGGCTGGCTTTGAGCCTCGAGTTGAGGCGAAAGAGCATCCACTCCAGAGGCAGGCGAACTGAGAAGGAAGAGCTTTCTCGCCGGAAACAACTCACGCTCTGGAGCCCCCTTTTTATTAATGACGGCGGGGCGAACGGAATGAGACTTGCTACACTGGAGGCTTATTTCTCAAAGAAATATATATTTTTTAAAAGCCATTTGTGGGATTTGGAGTATACCCACGTAATTATTTTCCATTTCTTTACTGTAAAGGCAGACGCGCTGTTATGGGGGGATTTACATCTGGATTGTGCAGGTGAGATATTTCCTGACATTAATGGGAAGCATGCGGACTATGTGTTATTTGTGTGAGAAAACTAAGAGCTGAAGTCATGTTTTTGCAACGCTCATTGCATTCTACTTCTCCAACCCATCCCTGGGTTTGAATGCGCTGCCCCAACATAAGAGATGCATGCACTCCGACTCCGTTTTTTTTTTTTTTTTTTTTTAAACAACACTGACACACATGCGACGTGTTCCAGCACCCGCCAAATAGTGCTGCATGTCGGGATGTATGCATGCGTTGTGCTAATTGTTCCCATTGCGAACACTTGTTACTTTCAAAAAGACAATGCGTGTGCGTGATGGAGGAGTGACGCACGAGCTCCCGCACCAAAAAACAAAACAAAAAAAGACTGCAGCCACATGAAAGAAGCACATAAATTCAAATATGCAGTGGTAGCGCATCACTAGATTTAGGGTAATTTCCATACATTTTATTTTATTTTTATTTTGTTTATTGAACATTTTTATCTCCATGTTGAGGCTTCCTGTTAGTTTGTTGTTAGACAAATAGCCTGCTCAATTCAAATGCCTATTTACAGGCATGTGGGATATGATTATTTAGAGATAATCTGCCTTTATGAGCTGGGATTAGTATATTTTTATCAATTTGGGAGAATCAATGTATTATTTCTATCCTCATCATTTGAACCCTCTGATCGAAGGATCCAGTGAATAATTCACTTTTTGCAATTCTTAAGTTAACAATAGACAGGTGCATGTTGCTGAGAATTGACTAGAAGAAGAAGAAGAAGAAGCTGATGCAAGTTTAAAGGCAGTGCAATGCTGCAGGCTGCATGTCTGTCTATTTTCTTACTCCTGGAGAAGCTTGGGCACAATAAGCTCAGTATGCAGAAGCCATGGCACACACTCAAATAATGTAGCTGAGAGTAATGGGTTCCAAACTGGAAACGAGCGAGTGAAAATGTCAAATGCTCTTTGTCATTGTGATTTAGGTGAATGAGACAAATATGAGCAAGTGATCCAGCCTATCCTATTAGACCATTATTATGGATTGACATTTCACCATTATCCTTGGTCAGCTATTAACTTTCAAGTAGTCAATGGTTACTATAAGTATAGTAGTATAAAATGACCTTGTAAAAATGTTAAATTCAAACCTCTTGCATTTTCATTCTTCAATATCCTCACTTTAGATGCCTTGCATCTTTGCACACATTGAAGTATTACCCTATTTCTTTATCACATTTATTTTATCTTATGTTATTTTCACAAGTCCTCTGATTTATTGGACTAACCAAAAATGTAGATGACTTAATTTCATGTGACATAATGTGGAAATTTCTTTATTTTGGTATGACAAAATATGGTAATTGAATGATTGTATTGTTCGATTTTGAGGAAACGAAATTCCTTGAATCTTGGTTAAAACACCTTTAAATGTAACTATAAATCTAAATGACCATATTATAATAATGATAAATGAAATAAATGAGTAAGAATGTAAAATTAAAACATACCAAAATAATATCAACTAGAAGAAAAAAAAACACCTCTTTCTTAGCGTTTTGGCCTCTTAGGGGCAGTGTGGTGGCATGCTCTATTTACACAACATGTGTAATTATTTTTGTTGTGTTTAATTTAATAGTAAACTCCAATTAAGGTGTCATTAAACAGTTTAAAGGAAGCTCAGGAAAGGTAGAATATCATTTGCTTCACACCCACTTATGCAAGCAGTGTGGTGCATTCAGGGTTCTTTCACAAAATCAGGAACTTGAAAACGGATTGCTTCAATTGATTCGTTATAAAGATCAAGAGGAGCCAAAATAGAAATCATGATTGAAATTTGGATTTATTATTCAGCCCTAGTTTGTGTGATACTGTGACAGTGTGACGCATCAGCGAATTATTGATCATCTCCATCAGAAAGAGGTCTTTGTTCACAATATTTTGTCATTGAGTCAAATAAAATTTTAGATAGCAGAAACACCAGATAGAGGTATAAGTTCTCTGTATTGAGTGCTCAGAGCGAATACTCCTGTTAATATTGTTTGGATGTTTTTAATATGATGATTATTCAGATGCTTCCAATTTCCTCCTGGTCATTTAGTCTCAGTGGCGGTCTGAAAGAGAGCTTTTTTTTTTTTTTTTTTTACAGTCCCCACTTGGCACCTCGTTTTTACATTCTTTGACTTTGACTCTTGCATTGTCAAAAATCACACAAGCTTCATGTACTGCAGACAAGGCAATCTCTGTTGAAGCTGTCGTCGAATAAATGCTAGGAACAGAGTCCACCGATTGTGTTCATTTTCCAGACAGATTGTCCTTCAGTGGACTGGAAGGGCTGGGCCATCAAGAAGCAGTCAATGTGTGATCCCTGACAGGCACACAGGCTAGCGCGCTCCTGAGCACGCTGATACGTTTCATAGTGCAGTTCAAAGTGTGCACTTGTCAAGTTAAGTCAAACTTATTTATATAGCCTTTAATCACAAAAACGTCTCAAAGGGCTTAACATGGCCACAGTTGACAATTAAACTTGTTTACATGAGTCCCCACAAGGAAAAACCTAATGAGCCTCAGTGTGCTACAAAGTTCAGCAGGGCCTCATTCTTAGCTGAGCAGTTTGTCTCGGCCTGATGTGACATAGGGGAGCCACTATTGGTCTCTGGCTTTGTCAAAGTCAAAAGTCAAAGTCAAAGTCAGCTTTATTGTCAATTTCTCCACATGCCAAAGACACACAAAGAAACCGAAATTTCGTTCCCCGCTATCCCACGGTGACAAGACATGGCCCACAATAGACAATCAAGTAAACAACAGCGTGCACTTGTGTTTCCGTTTCAACGTATTATTGCTCCCCAATCCACTTGTCTGGAAAGGATGATTGTGGGCACGTTGTGTATATGCTCGAGTGCAGATCTGAAAGTGAGACAGCAGGAGGGGTTGGGTCTGGGTCAAGGTTATTTTTGTTTTCCAATATTCTTTATTGTGTTTGACATGTTGTCTTGAAGATGCAGAGGAGGAAATTAATAATGTCCCAATTGCATACTACTGACCAGTAATATGTCCGAGTCATGTTTGCCCTATACCTATGCAGAAGTCATTCTTTTGTCACGGCTTTCACCTACTTACATCAAGTGTAACGCGGTGCAATGTAGGTAACTCATACTTCCTTGCAAAACTATTGAAAAAGAAAGGCATATTCTTTTTATTTTGCTTCAGACTAAAAATCTTTGGGTTTGACTCCTGATGTCATTTTTGTATGTTTGCTCATAAAGTCCTCTGCAAATGGTTGATTGTAACAGCTTCATTCCTGCCCTCTGAAGGTTGTTACTGATGTCACTGACAATTGTTTTGGGTCTTCTTTACAGCTCGCTCAATGTTCCCCTAATCAAGTGTTGTTTTTTCCGTTACCTACCCCTGCAACATCTTTTACTACAAGTAGCTTCTTTCTTCTTGAGTGAATTGCAAATGATTATATTGGCTCTGATCAATGCTTGGACAATGGCTATGTTTGAGTTCCCCTCGCTCAGCTTCACATTTACTTGTTTTGCAGCTTGTTGGTGGCACTCGTATTTAGCATGAAAGTAAATGCAAAACCTAAATCCAAATTTGTAACAGCAGAGACACTCAGCCTAATTTGACATCACTGATGTATGAAGCAGCCACTGGCACAGACAACTAGAGATAGTAACTGTCATTGTAATTTGTAGTTTAGCTGGGTTTTGCATTTGATTGCTTAATAATTGATTGTTGTAATATATTAATTAATTTGAAGTGGTTTGCATTGTGATACTTCTAAAATGTATTATTTCTTCCTCCCCAAATAGATTTTACTGGTGTACTAAAAGGTAATGTGTCACCTCTTAATGAGATGGAAAGCAGCAGAAGACACTTTGTTGTACTAGCAAAATGGTTCTGGAACAAAAAGAGGCCTCAAATTAGCTCCAAATAACACATTTAACACAGATTTGACATTGTTCATGGCCCAAAAGCATTTCCCTTGACTAACAGGTTTTTCCTGCCAACGACCAGTGTCTACTTAGCAAAAATTCTTTTGGACATCGCCTGCTCTACATCTAACTACAAAGCAGATGTCACGCAGTATGTCGGCATTTGCTGCTGGCCAAAATGCATCATATATTTATTAGTAAAATTAGACATTTTACACATGACAACAACAACAAAAGTGTGACTGGTATGTCCTGCTCAGTTAAAATCAGGAGTGTAATAAGATATGCACAGGCACTGAGGAGCTATTTTTGATTGTTTTTCAGTTTTGAGATTTAAAAAATGCATCACATACTCTTTCTGTGATGCAGCAAGATGTGGTGGTGCAAGACAAACATGACAGCAACAGAAGGAAAGCCTTTACACGACCCTAAACTGAACCGCTGCAGTTTTCCTTTCCACAAGATATGAAATTGTATACATTGATAAATTTGATGTTCACTTCTAAAAAAAATTCCGTAACGTACCTCTTGACTAATTACCGTATTTTCTTGACTATAAATTTCAGTTTTTTCATAGTTTGGCCGGGTGTGCGACTTGTACTCAGGAGCGACTTATGTGTGAAATTATTAACACATTAAATAGTTTTACGTTATTTTCAAACTAAACCGCAAGAGGGTGCTATAGGCCTGTGGAATAGTTGGAACTGCAACTGACGATGAGTATGATGTAAGCCATGTAGAAGAGGAAGCGCTGTGTCGTCTACTTCCGAGTTAGCAGAGTTGTTTATAAGTGGCACAGAGGATGAAGATTTCGTTAGATTTAATGATTTGGAGTGACCCGGATGGTTCGCTAATTTATTAGCATGTTATTGATGCTATAGTTATTTGAATATCTCTTAATATGTTTCAACAGGTGCGTTCTCAGTTTCTCGTTTGTGTTTATGTAATGTTAGCATATCGTACCGTTCAGCCTGTTGTTGCCTATTCATGTCTGTTCTTGGTGTAGGATTTTGTCAAATAAATTTCCCCCAAAAATGTGATTTATACTCCGGTGCGACTTATATGTCTTTTTCTTCTTTATTATGTATTTTATGGCTGGTGCGATTTATACTCTACAGTGACTTATAGTCCGGAAAATACAGTAATCAACCAATCAGTCACTTAGTTAGACCCCACAACCAAACCAAATACCATACCAAAACATGATGGACATTAGAAAAAGCCTTAGGAATTTGTGAATTTGATGACATGCACCACATACTGTATGTCCGTGCAGCTCAGAATTGGTCTACCTGAGCCTTGATCAAATCCACGGAAATCGCGATTAACCAATTTAGACTTACATTTAGCTGGTCTAAAATCGAGGCTGCTCTTGGTCACCAAATTGCTAAATACGTCACAGGCATGCAATAGTAGTGCTATTGACTGCTATTACTGTCTACCAAACTCACAAGCACGCTAAACTCGACTTGCCCCGGAAACATAAAAAAATATATAGACGGGCCAGATATTTCGACGAGTGCGCATGAAATTAGGGCCTCATGTCTCAGGCAAAAGTGACATCTGACCGTTTGCTTTTAAGGATCTCTTTATAATCCTTGTTATTGTGGTTCTGATTTGTCTAAATCCAGTCTGAAAATGCCAACAAGTGACAGTAAATCCATTATTAAAAAGATGCACATGAACGCGTTCCTTTCCTCTGTCAATTCACCAACGTCTTATCCTACCAAGCAATCGTTAAGCCCCCTTTCTATCTCATTCATTTACTTAACACGGAGTAAGTATTGTGTGGATCTGACAGGACACAGAGGCCGGAGCCCGTCTAATTCATGGGATAAATTGGTTGAGATAAGGCCTGAGTCAGTACCTCTATCCTTCTATAGATCCCCTGGGGCTGGCTCTTAAGAAGCTTAGTAAAAGCCCATCCTATGAAGACATGACATGGAGCTGGCTAAATGGACCATGTTGGAGTGTCTTCCATCAACCTAATATTCATATATGGGTCAACCTTGCTGACTGTTATCCTGTCTCCTTTATTTATTCTTTGCCGTGATTTCAGAGTTTGAGGAACTCTTGGACATGTGCAAAGGATGGAGGGTATATCACTGAGGCTTTATTACAGCATCATCTGAAATAACAACCCGCTCATAAGAGCACGCTGTGGAAGACCATGAGTCTGTGCTACCCAATCAATAATGACTGCTGGTTTACTCGTTTTAAGTGAACGTGGAAGAGCTCCCCTTGAGTCACTGGGTCACCCACACTTGGGAAACAATTAGCAGATTCCTCTCTGTCCGCATTGCTGCATTTCTTTGCTTCCTTTTGCTTTCTAGTTGCACGCTTTCCCCCTTAATTTTTCTCTGGGGTTCAGCAGCGTGTCGGCTCCACTGTTGAGAAATTACAGAAACGAGCAGGAGTGGCATATCCAGCCAGAGCTACAAAAAGCGACGTCAAGTTCCGGTGATGTATGTGTGAAGCGTGGCGACAGATAGGACACCAGTCTTGCGGGTGTGTGTTAACCTCATAATGCTGACAGATTATATTTATTTATATTTATATTTTAAATCTCATAGAGCACATGGTGCTGGTGATGAGGAATGGGGAAATGACTACAGTAATGCCAGAGATTAATGGAGATCTTTCCACACTCCCACACTCCCTCTTCATCACCATTGGTGGACCAGCATTAAAAAAAATAATGTTATACAATCTTGCATTGAATGACATGTACTTTGTGTAGTCCCTTCTTGTAAATGCGTATTTTTACTGCCGGGTTTCCTCTGCAGTTGTGACTTTTATGTAGTTTTGTCAACAATTTTGCAGCAGCAGCAAACATATTTTTTCTTTGTAAGTCATTTCTATTTCTTTCATTTGTGCAAGTTAAACATAAAAGTTGAAAATTACATTCTTACAGTCCGTTACTTTTATCAAACACTTAAGGTGATCAAATGTAATCTTAGTCATGACAGAATCAATATTTAAACCTAGTGCAGTGCTAGCAAAATTGTTATTTTACATAAGAACATATAGCTGTGAATTGTGTTTAGTTGGGCTCACTGGACATTTGCATCCACTGCCACTCAACATCATTTTAGCATGTATATGCTATGTTTTGCTTTACTTTACTAAAATTGGACAGCATATCAATATTTAATAGTGTGTGAGAAAAATTGCTTTCAAAGTCAAGTCAAGTCAAAGTCTGCTTTATTGTCAATTTCTTCACATGCCAAGACACACAAAGAGATTGAAATTACATTCCCACTATCCCACGGTGACAAGACATAGTTCACAATGTTCATACAAGTAAACAACACAAGAAAATAAAACAAGAAGGCACAAACAATGAATAAATAGGAGTGATGAATAAATAATAAATAAACAAATAACACAACAAATAAGTACAGGACGCTACGCAGAAGGGGGAAGCGGAAGCTTTGCCGGTTACTCTGAAAGATTCAAGCACCAATCTTACTTTTTGTATGAAATAATACAAAAAAAAAATAGCAATGGTGTCCAATAACATGCATCCAAGACAAAACTCTATTCCTTTAGTTGTTTTTCAAGGTGTGTGTTTCACCAGACAGCAGCGTGTACCGTCTGTCAATATACATTATTAGATAAAGTATGCCCTCCGTAACTTCCTTATCAGTATTTACACTTGATAATATAAATACGTCTTGGCAAAAATATGAACTTGTAAGTAGCACTTAACAGAAGTGCTACACTTTAGGACCTTTGTTGTGAAGTCAAGTCAAATTTATCTATACTATAGCACTTAATCAGAGAAACCAATCAAAGGGCTTCACATGCCCACAGTTGACAAATATTAATGTTCTTGTTGTTCTTCTTTGTTGTTCTTTGGCCACTGGGGGAACCTACTGAACAAATAAAAATATAGTGTGCTATAAAAGCACGCGAGTGTGAAAGCTCAATCATTGTTGCCTCACATAAACGGACCTGCAATTTACACAGCACAAAGTCATTCACAGGTTTGTTTAACCTTAAATGTTCACTGCTTTCTGGCAGAATGATCTCAATGAAGTGGAATGTCAGCGTAGAACCATGTATAAATTTTACAGGCCATATTCACTCACGTAATACCGAGAACCCATATAAGGGGTTTGACATATCTTCTCTATTTCTCACATTTGCTCTTCCTTGCAACATATACTGGAACCATTTTGACATGAAAAAAACATCCCAATTTAGATTTTTGTGATTGTACTTGTGAGATCTAGAATGCTGTTGTTATTTTTGGGTCAAAGGAACCCAAAGAGCAACGCTCGTGAAAGCGGTCACTAATGGCACCCTGATTTCCAATGTGGAGGCTTCATAAATGTCCCCCAATGACACTGTTAACCACAGGTCTCAAACATAAAGCCAGGGGCCGGATCCAGCCCGCCACGTCATTTTCTGTGGCACGCAAAAGCAGATGTCAACATTCATGATCCTTGCTAAAATCTATACCAACATTTAAGATTTGCCTGTACAACAAATAACGTTGAGATGTCTTCAATTATTTGAGCAATACTACAAATTATTTTGTCTGATTAGCAATCCATATTCCCTTGGTAATAAGACCTTTAAAACATGTATTGGGTCTCACCATTTAAGCTGTTAACTACTACCATTACTACTAATTTAACTACAAAGTGGCTCATGATAATATTGAGTTTTAACACCTATTGGGTTTGGGTTAAAGTTTGAACTTTAAACATGAATTGGTTGCCATCATTTAAGCTGTAACTACAAAGTGGCCCATGGTAAAATTGAGTGTGACACCCATGCTGTAAACTCTGAACCTTAACAGTATATCTGCTTTGGGATCGGTTCATTCCAGTGCTTACAATGTAGACCTCCTCCTCCTCACATTCTATTTATATCCCTGCAGTCTTGATGATAGCTTTCTGATAGCTTCTGAGAATCGTTAAATTCCTCTATCAAGCCTAGAGCCAATCTGTCTACTTCCACCTCCTGCTTCACAATTATAAGTTTACTATACTCTGCTACACGCCATGTAATAAGGGTCCTAGAAAAATTACTTATTCTTTGAATTATAAAAAAGTTACATCCTCAATGGATTGCTAAATCATCGATTCTGAATTGCATTTTCTTTGGCTTGTGGTTTTAACTATTCTGCCACAGAGCCAATTAAGTGCAAAAATCCTCACGGAATAGAGTTTATTTGACCTAATATGTTCTCTTGGCTGCGGCTCATTACATTGATACAGATCCCAATTCACCTGGAAATCTGGGTCATTACAGAAATAGCCTGGTGGCTTACTCCCCCCTAGATGGCAGCTCTGATGAATTGGTGGCTGTAGGTCACGATGACAATGGTTTGAGTAAAAGTATAGCCTGGCAGTTGGCAGCTTAGGAAAGTTCACTTTTTGGAGAGTTTGAGCAAGGTGGGCGAATTTGTAAGACTGAAGGGATCCTCAAACCACTGAACTGATCTCTTGGCCAGATTTAAGTGGTTTTGCAAACACTGGCCACAAGATGTGCTGCAAAATCTGTAATCGTTTCGTATATGCAGAAGGCCATCAGTGTGTACGAACGTGGTCTAAAACACATGACATGTACTCACCTTGAGCCTTGCCAAACCTGTTGTGTCTCTTGAGGGATTACAACCTGAAGGTGAATTTGGCAAGATCAACTCGAGGGGTTTAGGTCTTTCAGGGGCTTTTGGGCACTCTATGAGTTTGAGCTGCTCCCATAAATACAGGTGTCGAATCACATAATGGTGGTAGACAGCTCAGTCCTGAATCTGAAGAGCAAAATGATACGGTTGGGATAGAAATGGTTCTGCGAGAGTGGCAGGAATGGAGAGCGGATCAGAGAGGATCGAGAGTGGGTACAAAAAGAGATCAGTTTGAAACAAAACAAGAGGAAAGTGATTAGGTTGGAAAAAGCTTTGCCTTCCTGACAAGTCCGCTCTTCACTGGGGGAAAAAGACAAACCAAACAAAATATTGCCAGTTTGTTTTATTCATTCTAAGGACAGCTTTAGCTTTGCTGCATAGTGAGCAAGCAGCAGATACAACCGGAACACTATGCCCGAGTTTTCTACTTGTGGGGATTTTGATTGAGCCCGATCTCGTCGCCATATTGGAACACACTAAATGATTCAACATTTTCTGACAGTCCTGAATTTGCAGGCATTCTAATGTTTTATTCTCTTTAATCACTCCAGTCTAAACCTGCCGCACACACATTTCAAACTCTATCCAACTCTCAACTCTAAAGCAAACAGTGACAATTACTGTTGGAGCATCTCGGTTGCCTGGCGCCCAGCAATATGTAAACTAACGGGATGTTTATTAAGATGATATTAAGCTTACATGCTTAACACGACTATCTCAGACATATTCAATGAAAGAACATCCATTTCACCGTATTCTTCTTTGAGACCAAAGCAGCCAAACACGACTACTTTCTTAAAAACACCGGAAGCCAAGTCATTAACATTAAATTGCATTCACACTCTTCATTCACCTCCGGGTTGATTCTAATGATACCCATGTGATTTACCAGGCAGATCCCTGATCAGTGTGTAAAAGCAATCCAGAAGTGACCTAATAAGGCATATCGTCGTCTTTGTTCCACAGTATGTTTTGAAAGGCGCTGCTCGGAGACGCGTCTAAGGGAACCTTATCACAAAAGGCGCTGGAAATGTGACACATTTCCACAGGGATAATTGTGTTTTGTGCCTCTGCGGCCCACTCTTCCCTCACATTGATGCTTTGCTGCACACCCAAGATAAAAAGCTGCATCATATTTAAAAGTCTCTAGTCAAATTGAAACATCCTGAACAGAGATCTTCAACTCAATGTTGTGCACCGTGTGAACTCGTCAAATGGGGTTGATTCTGGATCCTCAGTTTCCCTTTTAATCCAAGACACACACCCATACCCACGCCGATCTAAATCCCGCTAGAGATAAAAAGCAAACAAAAGAGTAGAGCATGCACAGTGGTGAATTTGTGTAATCTTGGGGCGACAGGGCTGACTCCAACCCAATCCAGAGCCGCTGTTGCAGAGAGACAACCAAGGACAGTAGTGTTCTAAATCCCTAGTAGAAGAGAAAAGTAAAGACAAACAGTGTTGCAATGAAACAACGGCCAACCCATTTATCTGAGCATCCCACACAACCCTTGGCCCAGATTTATAGCTGTGCGCATCCACAGCTACCAAATCTTCTGGCAGCCTCTGACAGAGTTATTGATAAGAAAAGCAAGAATCCCACCAAGGAATTCCAAGCTCATCCTAAAACATGAGCAGCCCCGCAATAGCTCATACTTGTCCACCACAGGCTTATGATATATAACATAATGCGCCATGATCACGCTTTAAATTGGGAGACATTGTTCCTCATTGATTTTGCTCTGAAGTAATCCGGCACGTATTTCATGGTAAGTGGCGGTACTGGTTTATAGATCGGTGGACAAAGCCCGGTCTTTTGATGAGCATGTGTTGCCTCCGGAGACGCAAGCCATTCGTTATTCTATCAAGAGTAAAATGCCTTTTTGAAAACAAATAAAAACAGGCCCCCGCTAATCATTAGACCTGAAGAACTTAATCCAGCACAGAGGGGGTGGCTCTGCTCTACTAGAAATCTTTAGAATCTTTGCATCTGTCAAATAGGAGGTTCTTTTGTAGAGCATGTTTGCATACTAAGGGCCAGACATTGTAATTTGCTGTCGCAACCGCACTCTGGAGTATGGTGATTACAGTCATAACAATTACTTTAATAAAAGAGCATTGACTATAGTTGTAAATATGTTTCTTCTCCTTTAAGTGACAATCTATAACATTATGAAACTACTCTGAATAAAAAAGATTAATTGTATACCTGTGGAGGATCCTAATCTTTAAGTACGTGCTCACCGACGTCAAGTGATGAAGCAAGAACATGTTCATGAGGCAACCTCTTAAAAGATTTGCACACGCCATGATTTGGTTTTAAACAGCCTATCTCTCTGTTTACCTCAGAAATAAGTATAAGGAACATGATTCTGGCTCTAAGGGCTTTGTGCATAGTGTCAATGGAAATTAAGGGGATGCCTTGTAGCCACATTATATTTTACAGCCAACATGTAGGCACTTTTATTGTTGTGGTTGCTGCTTTGCACAAGCTCTGGGGCTCTTCAGTAACAAAACGACAATGGCCTCATTGTTTCATCTCTTCTGCATTCATGCCTGGTAAAAAGTCCCCTCTTCCCTCTGCAAGCGCCAAACTCGCTGTTGTATCTGTATATGCACAGCTTGGGTTCTGAAACATACCTAGTTTTCAAAGTGCCAGCATTTAGGGCACAGTTTGGATGTCAACATATGAATGAATAAATAATATGCCCTGAAGTTGGAATGTTGAAACTGGATGTGATCCGATGTGACTTTTCGTTCAAGCTGGTTAACTCACAGATGTTGGAGGAAAACATTATTTTTTTTCTTCATTTTTTATGAAAAACGCTCTACCTAAAACATACCCAGTAGTCCTCCAAAAATCACTTTGAACGAGTCATTTGATTTTCCTCAACACACATTTTCAGCCTTGATTCATTTAATTTCTCATATTTGAAAGTTGTAGATGTGAGGGTTTGGTAGCTTTAATCTGGTTCTCAATTTTACGGTAAATGTCAGTTAATAATTTTCATTTATACACAAAATCAGTTGAGTGTCTTGTAAAACAAAACAAAACAAAAAAACTACAGAATTAAGTGGTTATAAAAGTATTGTACTTCATTCCACTCTTTTCAGTGTGGCCTATGTGCAAAAAACACGCACACGGTCAAAGCACAGAACATATTGCCTTGTATATGGTACAGTATGTTCTGGGTTGAAGATTAGGGGGAGGAATACAATCCTAGATCTGCGTGTGCAGTTTTTGAGGAAGTGCACACAACCTGAGGCTAGATTTGCCTGGGGTGTTTTGGGCATGGCCTACTTTTCAGCATTCAGTCATTAGCGTTGTCTTATACTGGCTTTAAAGTAGAGCGATGGGATTTTAATTCATCCTTAAAGCTCCGTATGCAGGATGTTTGTGCTGCATTCAATTCCTCAGTGAAAGGAGGTCAGCCACCATCAGAGCTGCCGATGAAAATTGCCTCTTTACATTAGACGGCAACAGCTCATGGATTTTAGAAAGTGGTGAGTGTTCGTACGAATGACCATATGACCTTGAGATCTCTCAGGCCAGTAAAAGGATGCGTGCTTACTCACACAGTGGCCTACTCTTGTCTCATGGATTTTGTCGAGGGTGCGCTTGAATAATATTCTGCTGGAGACACTCTAAGTGCAGCGTCTAGGACTCTGGCGTCAGCAGTAATGTTAGGGCAACCTCTCCTCTTTGTGCAATGGCATAGGGAATATTACGGCCTGATAACAGATGAATTACGATGCCATTGTCAGGGAACATCGAAGTATTTAGTACCCCCGTGTGTGAATGCTGTCAGTCAAGAGAATAAAACGAGGAATAGGCCATGTGAAATTTGGTTTAAGCATCTCTCTCCACAGCTGGACTGGTGATACGTTTTAGCCAATTCAATTGAATAACACTCTATTGAATTAGGATCCGACATTTATCACATACTGTTCTGAGCTGAACCCCGCACCACTTTTTGGGATGAAGGTAGGTACGGTTGCTGTTGTAAATGAACGAGAGTGTTTTGTCAAATAGAGGGAGAGAAAACACCAAGCTGCACGGTAACAAAGGATGCATTACCTAATAGATTTGGCAACAAGACAGAGTTCAGGGCGCTCTGATAAAGCTAGGTTATAGTACTTTAATCAATCACAAAGAACACAAGCCAATTTAGGAAGAAGCCTGACATTCAAGATAGGCTTTCAGATAGGATTAGAAATAGTAAATTGAGAGTAGACATATTTGGCAAGGAAAGCCGGAAGGATTGTTGTGATGTGACAGTGGTCCGTCCTCCATAGGGGATATTATGGCATGTCTGTGACTACCCTACTTTATTTAATATATTAGCAAGAAAGCTCTAGTGGTGTCTGTTTGCTCCCTGCCTTCTGCAAAAGGGCAGTGTCATTTAAGATATCCACAAGAGCTCATCTGGATTCTCTGGCATGACTAATAATAATATCCACAATCTGATTGTGAAGCAGTATAAACCTAGAGCCTTTTGTATATGGCTGCTTTTGAAAATAAACCCACCCCCCTTCCCCCCTCCATACACAAACAAAATGGATTCGCATGCTAGTATAGGTCAAAGCAAAAGGTGGCATATATATATATATATATATATATATATATATATATATATATATATATATATATATATATATATATATATATATATATATATATATATATATATATACCGTAATTCCGGACTATAAACCGCGGCTTTTTTCCAAAATTTTGACCCCTGCGGCATATAGTCAGGTGCAGCTTATATAAGATTTTTTTCATGATTTTTGTGATGACTTGATCACTTTTACACACTCGTATAAAGGCTGTGGACCACTGTTGTGCGGTATCTTGAAGAAAAAACAACAACAAAAATACTATTTTGAAACACTAGTATAGCTGCTGCTTATTCTGGCTGTCTTGCTTGTGACTATTATGAGCTTTCGTAGGAATGCACGCTAGGTGACCTGCGTCAAAGGGCTCTAAACCAGGGGTGTCAAACTAATTTCTTTCGCGGGCCGCATTGTAGTCATAGCTTCTTTCGGAGGGCCATTATGTCAACCCAAATAAATGTATGAGCACCTCATATTATATACAGTAAAAGCTACAAAACAAACTGACAAATAACTTGTTTTCAAATCAGACGAGTAAAAACTGGTCAAATATTTAAAAAAAAAAGATATTAAAAGTGAAGCCAATTTGCATTTCTAGTAATGACACACGAATTTGATGCACAATTTGTCTTCGCGGGCCACATAGAATGATGTGGCGGGCTGTATCTGGCCCCCGGGCCTTGATTGACACCTGTGCTCTAAACCCTTTCTCCTACTCTGCCATGTGACTCAGAGATTACACAAAGCAGTGGCGCTGTTTGGACCATCTGCATTGTATTTAAACCCAATCAATCAGCATTTATATTCAATTCTTCTGACATTTTGCTCACCAAAAACAAGTTGTAATGAATGTGAACTTTTAATGCATTTTATTCAGAAGGTTACTTTGAACCTTAAACGGCGGCGCGGCGTACTTATGGATTTTTACGGCCTCCGGCCTCCAGGGGCCGCTCTAGCAGGAAGCAAGAGCGAGACAGGCGAAGAAGAGATAATGCGCCGAAGAAGACGCGATAGTTTGTGTTTACAGCATTTCGCGCATCGCGCAGAACGTGATCAAGACAGATATTACTGAAAGGAAGCTTTTATACACAAACCGTCATTATGGGGGACAAAAGAAATGCATATGATGCCGCTTTTAAGCCAAAGGCAGTCGATGTCGCGTCTCAGTGACTTTGCTGTGTTACTTTCGTGTTGCTGCGGTATTACTGCCGCGTCACAGGCAGTGTTTGGAAAGAAATGTTAAGGTATGTTATTAAAGCTTTAAAAAAAACTTTCTGTGTCCAGGCTTTCTTTGCTAATAACTCGCGTGCACACTTCCGCGTTGCTGCGGTACTACTGCTGCGTCACAGGCAATGTTTAGAAAGACATGTTCAAGTATGTTATTAACGTTAAAAAGGCTTTCTGTGTACTGTCTTTCTTTGTAAAAAACTCGTGTGCACGTGCGGCTTATAGTCCGGTGCGGTATATATATATATATATATATATATATATATATATATATATATATATATATATATATATATATATATATATATATATATGTAATTTCCGGACTATATATATATATATATATATATATATATATATATATATATATATATATATATATATATATATATATATATAAAATTACTGTATATTATATATATATATATATATATATATATATATATATATATATATATATATATATATATATATATATATATATAATATACAGTAATTTTCGGACTATTTCGCATTTTTTTTCATAGTTTGGGTGGGGGGGCGACTTATAATAAGGAGCGATTTATGTGTTTTTTTTCCAAAAATTTTCCCCCCCCAAAAAAAAAAAAGTGAAACCGCGATAAACAAACCGCGATGTAGCAAGGGATTACTGTAATTTGAATTTCAAGTGACTTCAGCAGCGCGACGCGGTGCGGCGCGGCGGTTGTTTACGAAAAGGACAAAGATTGATCCCGGGATGACGAAGATGATGAAGGGCCCCACGTACTATCATTAGCGACTTTGTTTCTAAGTTACATGGAGGACGAAGAGTTTGAAGGATTTAAGGATATGGAGTGACACAGAAGGTTTGAAAAACTATTATGGCTTTTACGCACGCCCGGTCCTACTCTACGGAGCTTTCTTTCACCTCCGTGGATTGAAGTCGGGGGCCGGCGCTCGGCCGGGTGGCTGTCCAGGGACGGTGGATGGTGCTCGGACGTGGCTTTTACGCACGCCTGGTCCTACCATACGGAGCTCTCTTTCACCTCCGTGGATAGAAGTCGGGAGCCGGCGCTCGGCCGGGTGGCTGTCCGGGGACGGTGGATGGGGCTCGGTCATGGCTTTTACGCACGCCCGGTCCTATTCTATGGATCTCTCTTCCACCTCCGTGGCTGGAAGTCCACGCCGCCACACGCCTGGAAGTTTGTTTTGTTAAATAAAGAGCCGTTTACGAAACCCACGTCTTTCCTTGTACTTTGTTAACGCTAGAATATAGTTATATACTAGATCTGTGGAATAACAACGAGGCTGACGTCAGGGCGCACGCGTGGCGTTGTTGACAAAGGACGAGGAATTTGATAGATGGATTTAATGATTTAGAGTGCAAAGATGGTTTGATAATATTATTGCTTATATAATAGTTATTTGATATCTAATTTATACATCGTTATGTGGGCCTGTGGAATATTTTGAAGTGCAAGCACCGTCAGCGGCGCGCACCCATTGTTGACAAAGGACGATCGATGGATTTAATGAATTGGAGTGACACAGATGGTTTTATAAACGTGTTATTTATGTAATAGTTTTTTATAATAACTCTGAATGTTACATCAGGCCCGTTCTCAGCTCTTCGTTTGTGTTTATGTCACGTTAGCATACCTAATGTTCAGCCTGTTGTTGCTCGTTCATGTCTGTTCTTGGTGTTGGATTTTGTAGAATAAATTTCCCCCCAAAATGCGACTTATGCTCCGGAGCGACTTATATATGTTTTTTTTCACGTTATTGTGCATTTTATGGATAATGCGACCTATATTCCGGAGCGACTTTTAGTCCGAAAATTATGGTATATATATATATATATATATATATATATATATATATATATATATATATATATAGAGAGAGAGAGAGAGAGAGAGAGAGAGAGAGAGAGACTTATTTATTACACTTTACCACCAAGTGGCAAAGTTCAGGTTGGAGCTCAAATTAAGATCAGGCTCTGATTTGATCAGGCTTTCCACAATCACTGCATCCGCGATGAGAAATGTGAGACAGCCTTTAAGTCTCCAATGAATTGAACAACGTAATAAATGTGACTAGAAAGTGTAACAATTCAGGGTGGCCATTTTGGGAACCGTCACAACGGAAATGATTGAACTGATCTGAACAATAGCACCGGATGAAAGTAAAGCTTTCGGGCAACAGGCACAAAAAGCCATAGAGTGGATATCTTTTTAACCAATCAAAAGCCTATTCGTGGAAAACAATAGCACTTTGGTGGGAAGCAGTGAGGTAGTTATTCCTAAATAACTTAGAATATAGCATATGGTATATCATTACTTGCTGGTAAATGTCACATCAATATTTTTCCAGTAACATTTCCTAGGAACACAAACTGTAGATCATAGATGTCAAACTCAAGGCCCAGGGGCCAGATGCGGCCCGCCATCTCGTTTTATGTGGCCCGCAAAGACAGTTTTGCATCGACTTTGTCTCATTACTAATATTACAAATTGTCTTCCTTTTAAAAAAAAAAGAGCTAATACTTACAATTTGTATTTTTAAAATATTTGAAAGTTTTTACTAGTCATTAATTTCAAAATTAGTTCTTCATCACTTTGTTTTGTAGCCTATTTATAACACATTGACAATCACAACGGCCCTCCAAGGGAAACTATGACTACGGTGCGGCCTGTGACAAAAATGAGTTCGACACCCCTGCTTTAGATAGTAGATTATCATGAGACACAGATATACATTTTCACAAGCTCTGCTCAGTTGCTCATGAACATAGTATTTGAAACGTTAAAATAAAACTGTTCAAAGGCCATATGTATGAAAAATTACAGGAGCATGCTTTCATAAGCTTCCCTATCACCTGGCTTCAGATTCAGCGCGGTTTTATGAATGGCATTCAGAGAAGTACTGTGATTGTGCTGGGTAAGAGAGGCGAGTCAACTATGGTGACTGATATCACCTCACTGATCCCTCTGCGTCTCCTCCAAAGCCACCTGGATGCTGCTTTGAGTTTGTTCCTAAGAGGGGGTGTTGAGATTCAAATCACAAATCAAATCTCAGACACAGCTGCCGGCGTTAAGGGAAACAGTGTATGGCATATATTTTCTTCTATTCAGCTCCTAAGTACCTCTTCAATGGCTGATAGAGGTCATATGGTGCAGCAAGTGTTTGTGTGGCCATTGTTTCTCGCCAGTGTTGACGGTCCCCTTCACAGAGCGACAGGCTCTGTTTTTGTGTCGCGGTCCACGTAGTCATCAAGTGTAGCTTGAATTGCTGCTGACCTTTAGTTAAAAGCACATCATTGTTGGTTCAGAACTTAATTACGCTCCCATTAAAGTCCAGACATCATGTGCAGTGGGCAGACCTCATTTAATCTGTTGTCATTAGGCCACATCAACCTTCCTGTGTAAATAGGCCTGCTGCACTGTTCATAATTAAGCCACTTTACCCGTTTTTGTGTAACAGAAATATGGTTGCTGCAGGTTTGTTTTCCTGCATGAATTGCACTCATGTATGTCTTTGAAGCCACGAATTAAGAAATCCAGCTTGTCACACAACAATACACTTTGGCAGCCCTCACTTCTGTGCAACTAGCAAGCCTTTTGCATGACAAAAGCGCTTTCCTGTTCCTGTGTTGTTTGGCATCTGTGGCTGCTTCGCTTGGAAGCCAATTGGTTGCGGTATTTGAAAGGAAACATAAAAAGCTGTTGTGCTTTAATGTTTTCATTGACCCATCACTTAATATGTTAACTGTTACTCTGCATGGGTTAGTTATAACGGGTGAAACGGTGCCGAGTGCATTGAAAAGAAAAGCAAAAATGTACAGAATCCATCTGATTAATTACTGTAATTAATTCCTTTGCAGAAAGTCAAGATCAATGTTTCAGAAACTTATTCTGAAATATTGAGGAAATCCTTCTTTCCAAATATACTGTGTGTGTGTGGTAATTATTATGACACTGACCTGAAATACAAAGAAAAACAGGTGCATAATGGTGAGTTTAGTATTTTGTAAAACGAGTCCTGGAACTTTTCTGACTCACTTTGTATTAACCATTGTTAACTAACCTATGTAAACCAGTTTTGAAATTTGACATCTAACAATTAATATTTACTGTACTCATTTTTTTAAGTACAAAATCAAATCGCAAATCCAACAATAGTCACTTGCTTTCAATCAAATGACAGCAGTATAACCTGGAAAAAATGGATGCTATATCAGCTTTAATTTTTCTTACAAGTACATTCCCAACGTCTGATGGTTGGGCTACATAGCACCGGGTTGTTGCATGTTTTTTCCAGGCCGAGACAACGAGGCGCTCTAAAGTGGCTATAGTTTGCCACTGTATGCACACTGGCTGTCATGTCTGACTTCTGTAAAACATTCCCCCTTCTTCACTATTTTGCCTTTCCCTGCCTGACGTATCTGCACTCAGGCGACTCGCCGACAATCAGGCGCTCTAAAGCAGCCCACAGACTATCCAAAAGGGAGATTTATTGCTAGCTATCTACACGCATGTCGCAATCGTGCCGGATGACCACTGATGTGGATGAAGGTGCTCAGGTTATTGTATAGTTGGGGATGTCATGAGTCACTGAGTTGGTTTTACGGCTGACTCATACGAGGACTTTAAGTCAAGAAAAGTCTGGAAAACTGACAAACAGTACAGTTCGTCTCTCCAGAAGCGAGTACTACATCGTTGTAAGTCTCGGCATGTTTTCTGCAATTATCTTTTATGCAACTATCTATTATGTATGACCATTTACAAACAGATCTCTGAATTCATTTCAAAGTCAAAGTCAAAGTCAAAGTCAGCTTTATTGTCAATTTCTCCACATGCCAAAGACACACAAAGAAACCGAAATTTCGTTCCCCCCTATCCCACGGTGACAAGACATGGCTCACAACAGACAAACAGTAAACAAGTATAACAAAAGCGTGCTGAATAAATAATGAATAAAGAACACAACAATAAATAAATAAATAATTAATTAAGAGGAGCGTAAAAACGCGTACAGCAGACATTCCCGAAAATAGCGCAACAGTGCCGCACGCTACGCAGAAGGGGGTAGCGAGTTCAGGGCCCTAACAGCCTGGAGAAAGAAGCTGTTGGCGAGTCTGGTGGTGCGGGAGCGCAGGCTCCTGTACCTCTTCCCAGAGGGCAGAAGGTCAAACAAGGAGTGAGCCGGGTGACTCACATCTCTGGCAATCGAGGTTGCCTTGCGGGCGAGATGGGAGGTGTAAATGTCCTTCAGGGAGGGAAGCGAAGCACCAATAATCTTACCAGCCGTATTCACTATGCGCTGCAGGGCCTTCAAGTTCTGTTCAGTGCAGTTACCACCCCAGACAGCGATGCAACTGGTGAGGACGCTCTCAATGGTGCCACGGTAGAATGTAGACAGGACTGCCTGAGGAGCACATGCACGCCTGAGCTTCCGCAGGAAATACAGGCGGCGCTGAGCTTTCTTCGCCAGTGACGAGGTGTTCGCGGACCAGGAGAGGTCCTCACTGATGTGCACCCCCAGGAACTTGGTGCAGCTCACCCTCTCCACCACAGCACCGTCGATGATCAGCGGCAGGTGTGTTGTGTGACCCCTCTGGAAGTCCACAATGATTTCCTTGGTCTTACTGACGTTCAGCAGGAGGTTGTTGTCCCTGCACCACGTGGTCAGAAGGTCAACTTCCGACCTGTACCGAGTCTCGTCGCCCTTCGTGATGAGACCCACCAGAGTCGTGTCGTCAGCAAATTTAGCAGGGTGTTCAAGAACCACAAGCTTCTGACCTAGAACAAACTACTGTATTTGGCTTATTTTGGCACCATACATTACCTCGCTTCAGAGTCATTTAGCCTTTGCCTGCGCCAATAGATTTCATTTAGATATTTAAAAAAAATAGTTTTTTATGTTTTGTTTTTATGTTTCCTAGCATAGCCCGACAGATTTGCTTTCACATTCTGGTGGAAAACTCATCTCAATTTTAACCCCAACATAAAAAAAAACATGATTCAAAATGCATTGGGTAAAAGGCACTGAATTGCACGCACTCAGTGTGGCGCTTCAGTGGATTTTTGAAATGACGCACAGTAAGTGTTCAGGATGATCAGCTCTTCAAAGGTTTCTATTGTTTATTACCATAATGTGTTTGTGTTCTGGGCTCTGAAAATAATGTTTTTGTATGTGAGGGCATTGTACTATGTGTTATATACACCCTTCCTTGTAGGGAACCTGCCCTTATTTATCGACATTACTTCAGACAACATGATTCATATGATTCTATTTAAATTTACTCTCTGCTATTTTTTTACCACTGTTTTCACATTAGATGACCATCACTGACGAATGATATTAACTCTGTAGATGTTCACTGAGGCGAAGGACAACTGAGCAGTCTTTAACATATACTTCAGTCGCAGCCACACTGATGTCATATAATGCATTGCCAATGAACACCTCCCAGTGCAGCTCCATGTGTTTGTGAAGTGTTAATACAGAAGCCACTTCAAGAAAAATGGCATCCCACCTATAACGCAGTCGATGCCCGGCGATATCCAATCAATGCTCTGTGCTCCACATAGTGCTAAGCATTACTTCAAGTGAAAGGTTTCAACTTTATACCAGATGATAACCTCATTAATCTTGCTCGATAATCGATCAGTGTGATTTTAAGTGAGGTCTCTTTTGCAGACAGCAACTATCAGGACAAATGGGTTTGTGAGCAAAGAGTGCAGCATAGGTAATACACAGCAAGTGGCTGTCATAATTATTGATTTGCTCTTCATATGTAGAGATGTGCCGTTACTACTCCGTACACTTGCAGGAATTTCTATTAGCTATGAATCCCAGAAGAAAAAATTAAAATCCATGCTCATTCTGCTGTTTGCAAGAAATTGATGTCAAGCTTCCATGTTACTGTCCTCACAGCAGTGAAGAGTAGCATGACATATCTACACAATTCTCTTTTGCTTTATTTAATCTCGCCCCATGAGTGCTATGACCCCTTTTCATAATATAGGATGATTGGATGAATGACTGTAAAAAGCAGAAAATTGGCACAGCATTTATTGACAATTTGAATTAGCCAACACTTGCGTGAAAAGCATTGGAGATGTAGCTCATTTGAAAACACAATAAATAAACACACTCAATTTCAAACTGCTTTACGCTATTAAGTGCATATTTTATACACTGTAGGCCTGGAACAGGACTTGGTTCTTTTGGTATGCTCTGTACAGTACATTATGCCTCAATGCACTGCGTTTTTGCAGTTTGGCACTTGGGATAAAAGCAGAATCATGACTCGCCCTTGAAAAGAATAAAACGTGAAAATATTGTGTCAATGTATTTTGTGTAGCTTCATGTTAATACATCACCATATGTTGACATAAAATGGGGTTGTAAAAATATATATTTTTATGTCCCAATTAAATGGTCAGATCTTTAAGAGCTACATGTATATATATTTTTTTACATTTTGGGTGCCTTTTATGAACAAACGATTTCACTGCATTTAGTGACATTGAATAGCTATTTGTTTTGAGCATTTGTTAAAGATAACTTTCTTTGTCAAATGAAACGCATGATGGAACTAATAATGTCTCCCCACTTGCAGCCAGCGTCCAACCTACTTTCACCCTCAGACTGCTACACTGATGTGCCAAATGTCAGCCCGCCTCAGTCTTTCACTTTCAACCTCACTATACAAGACATAATTGATTTCCATAACAGTCTACTGAACAGAAAACTGTGACCACCAAACAGAGATATGAACCTAAGTCCCAGTCCCATTACATAGTACAACCAAATTTAGGTCAAATGATCAACTTGGAGCTGACCCAGACACTTCGGCAGCCTATGAGTTCCCTAAGAAGTGCTCACGCACTCTGACAAAGGCATAAAAACCACTATGGTTAAAAAAACAAAGACTATTTGACTCGAGGTTAAACTGGTGGCCAGAAAGTGTCCATTTCTCGAGTTGCCACGGCAAACAATGTGTGACTGATTGTAAGAATCGCTGAGCCTTGGAATGTCACGATTTGCTTCAGTACAAACACATTATCACAATATTATACTGTACTACAAAATTTCCGTGCACCATATTCATCTGAAATTTGCTTTCTGTATTTGTTTTTAGTAGATACAATATTCAGACTGCACAACAAATTAGTTACTTAACACTCACGCAGGCTGATGGGAAAAGTATTTGTTTTGCATCTACCAGTCATGAAGCAAATTATTGGGGAAATTAAAATTTTGACCTCATGAAGGTTCTGGATTAAATAGACAGGAGATCCCTTAAGTCATTACGACTAATGCTCTGGAGACCAGGGCATAATTGCACTGTAACAACTTATCTTGTGCAGATATTACACTAAATCAAAGTGTTGGAATGACCACATTTTTCGAAAGTTGTTATGTTGTGCGCTCACCACAACTCTTGTACATGCACATCCATTCTGAACCAATGCTGAAACAGTATTCTGTCTAAATTTTGGGCCTCACTGATTTTTGATTGACATCTATCAACTTGGGTTTTGAGTCTTTCAATTGTACAATATTTAGCCAAATGGCCTGTGGGTGTCACATAACACCCCCGCCATAATGTGACCTTTACACCTTCATGCCGACTACCACAACTGTGCAGCCACCATAGTGTTAATACTCTAGCTGTGCATTTGTTATTGTCATTGAATGGGTCATTTTTGACTAAACTACTCATCACATGGTCATTCTTTAACTGCAGCTGTGTTAGCAGCAGGTTAGAAATAGCACTGTAAACAATTCATCAGGAGAATGGTTCCCATCCTGCAAATGGCATCTGTGGGAGCTTCGATAATGACTATGCAACGTGTTAAGCCTTAATGTGTTTACATAGGGCTCGATTATAGACGCACCTAATACTTAATCCTGTGGTTGCTCTAAGAATCCCTGTGGGCTGCTTGAATGATAATCTACTTTCAGTTTTTTCCCCCCATCAATGTTGTACTCTGCAATGGATCAATAGGAGTTGCAATAATGAACTGTTGGAAATGTATTTGTCTTTTTTAAACACCCCGGTTGTTTTTCTTCTAATTGAGTCTTGTAGCTTTGGTAAATACTCATTCTCTGTCACTATTCCTTATGGCATAATACTTCATAAATTGTGTCTGGCACACACACACACCTACACACACACACACACACACACACACACACACACACACACACACACACACACACACACACACACAGATGGAGACGGTCACTCAAGAGAAATATAGATGTTATACAGCATAGAGTCTACTTGAAATTTCTTGATCACATCTGTCCAAATCTTTGAGTCCAGGGGAGCTAACAGTTGTTTCAAGCACCGTCAGCACCTAGTAGTATGGCCATTATTTATTCGCTGAGCAGCCATGGTGTTCATCTCAGTGCCTCGTATCTGTCTTTATTTGGATCAGTAAAATCCATCCGTGTAGCTGTTCATCCATCCAACCAAGTGTCAACTTCCAATACAGCTCAACCTGATCAGGGTATATGTGCCCAGGCCATCAAGCCCTAATGAAGCGCTTGGCTCCCACAACCTGATCACGTCCTGTCTGGTTCTTCTTCACAACCGAGCCAGCTTAACTGTGATGATTAGCAGTCAGAATGTGCCGCATCTCTGTCCTTGATTTTCTGCCAAATCTTTTTAGATATAATGACTGCCAAATTTCCATGTCTCGAGAAGAAAAATAGTGACGGCGAGGACTCGTGTGCACCCACCCCTGCTGGTGTAGCGTCCCTGCTGCCCAGCGGGAGCTCACTGAAGCCACGGTTTGGTTTTGACACTCTGATGTTATTCCGCTACATGACTGTCTGTGTCCTTGATTTGAAACGGTGTGTTGTTGTTAATCAGTCCAGTGTGCCAGTAAGAAGAATGCTTCAGTGCATGCGTACTAACAATATTGATTTTGCTGTTTTAACATCCATGTCGGCTTATTTGAATGAATCACGTGTTAGCAAATAATTTGTAGATATGTATTCTCTTTAATATCGACACAGGGAGGCCAGAGCGCAATCCCTTCATGATTAAAGCAGCTCTCAAAGTGGTGCCCCGGCTCTCAGGCTTTCTCTCAGCGGCGCACATTGTAAGGCGAGATGCTAAATTAAGTTTTTGCTGTTGCCTCTCACATTTTAATGAGTTCAGCAGAGGTAGCATTCTGATTCCTCTGGTTCCTGTCCTTCTGTCTCTTGTCATTTGTGTAATGGCACATCCAGCCTCGGTTCCAACTAGAAGCGTTTGTAATCAGTGATTACACATTCTCAGGTCACATTGGTTCACTTCATTTCAAGTTAGATGTTCCCCAGGACTAATGTGGAGGTCTTTATTTGAAACTAGCTTTTATAACAACAGAGTTGGGAGAGTTTCAAACTGTATTCACCTACAACTCCTTTTGTCCTGTGTCTATTGTAGCTTTTCTCCAAGGGTTGTGGAGGCATAGGTGTACTTTCACTTTGCTGCAATTTACAGAAGTCTTTGTTGAACCTCAATTTTAGAAAAAACATTGTATTTGTGGGGATTTATACAGGTATGAAAAGTTGACGCTTCCTGTGTGGAGGTTTTTTGACTGCTCTGTGGAACCGCTGAGGTTCTAACATCTGTTCTATGATGTTGGTCAGTCATTACTTGGAAAATATCCATCAAATGGAACATTGTTTTATGAGTGGAAAATGGATGAGTTGGAATGTTATCATTTTAATTAGAGTACACTTCATGCAACTTCCATACATCTTTTTGTCTTTCTTATATTGCCATTCTCTGACCGCCCTTGTGTCGCCGAACAGTCCAAAGAAAGGTAAATACCATATTTTCCGGACTATAAGTCGCTCCGGAGTAGAAGTCGCACCAGCCATGACATGCATAATAAAGAAGAAAAAGACATACATATATAAGTCACACTGAAGTACAAGTCGCATTTTTGGGGGAAATTTATTTGATAAAATCCAACACCAAGAACAGACATGTCATCTTGAAAGGCAATTCAAAATAAAAAAAAGAATAGGCAACAACAGGCTGAAGGTACGGTATGCTAACGTTACATGACACGTAAAGAACAAACTGAGAACGTGCCTGACGTAACATATTAAGAGTTATTCAGCTAACTATAGCATAACATGCTAACAAGTTTACCAAAACATTTGTGTCACTCCAAATACCTAAATCCTCTACATAAACAAGGATGTAAAACACAAACCAAAAAAAAAAAAAAAAACATCTGTAAATGAAAATTGCAGTTGAAATGAAATGAAAAATGAAGTTTTGTTTATTCGGTTGATTTTTTTGCATTTTGGCTGCATGCACATGTGGGTTGTCTCAGAAATTCAGTAAATGTGGAAACAATGACCTTGGATATAATTCACTTGGTAATAGAGCAGATTATCAGATATAGGTGCTATATCTGAACTGGGCACTTCCAGCTACACTGTAAATCAGCAGTAAAGCTTTACTGTCAATTTTATTTTATAACATCTTACTTTTCCCCCTTTACATTCTTTCATCAAGAATTTGGCCCTTGACTGAAAGGCCTTAGGTTCAGTTGCCTTGACTGACATTGGTATAAGTGTTCACGACCCAATTCACAGCTGAGGTGCCCTTGACCACAGCTGATAACTCCCCCAATTACTCCCATGTCACCAGTCCAATGTCTCTTCTAATGTGCCAAATGGCGACCAGAAAGGTCTTCTGAATAAGCAGGAATTGGACCGGCAGAATGCGGAGTTGAGAATTTGGGAGAGGGGTGCTTAATGGGGTGTACTCGCTTGAGTGCCGTGTTGCATTAGAGGCTAATAACCTCCCTTAGATTCAACACAACACCCCGTCTCCCCTCCCAGCCCGCATGAACCGCCCTACTCGCATTTATTACGGTCGGCAAGGCCATGGTGATGAGACGATCAATATTTCTGGGATGATGAGGGAGAACCTGTGCGGTCTTTGTTTTTCCCTGTGTTTCTCCCTTGGCACTGCTGCAGCAGGTAGAGATCAAAGCACAGAGGACTTCTGAGATGGTGTTGGGGATGGGAGGGGACGGGCGAGACTGATGAAGTCCGTGCTACTGTGTGTCCTCTAAACACACACACACACACACACACACACACACACACACACACACACACACACACACACACACAGACACTCAATCAGACTGTCCTATGTCCTTGCTATGTCCTGATTAAAAAGTTTGACCCGATGCTTTTTATCTCAACCAGAGGGGTTTTTCTCCATCCTGTTGCAGTTGAAATTGAAACTGAAAATCAGGTTTTCTATAAGACACGGTGACACGCAGCGAGGCTCCATAATGAAAAGTATCAGCTACGCTTTGCTACTGTAACTGAAGCAATGCAAAAAAAAAATCTTTGACACATCAGCACAGAAAATATCATCTTCATAGTCTTTGAGGTGTCCCAAGATGGCTGCGCAGGTGGATTCAGGGATTTTTCTTTTCTCTCTCTAAAAGCACCACCCAAAGTAGAGACTATTGAAATACAAGCATTTTGCAGCTCTTACTTTTTTAGTTCTGTTCTCTTTTAACAGTGGTCTCCAGTGCCAAGCATTTTTTTAGTGATTGTGTAGATGTGAACTATTAATTGGGCTGCACTGTTATAACTCAGTGAGAAGGAAGTTCAAAACCTAAAGGGAATTCATTTTTCATACAGTTAAAAAGTAGGTTTCTTTTGCCGCCCACAATCTCACATTTTGAGAAGTCACAGTTGCTTAGACAACAAAATGGAATCCACCCGAAATGTATTTGGAAGGTATACCGTATAGAGCTAGAAACCCAAACTCAATGCGGTATGACAAATTTACAGTACTTGTATAGTCAGAACTCAAAGTACCGTATTTTCCGGACTATAAGTCGCTCCGGAGTATAAGTCGCACCAGCCATAAAATGCCCCTAAAAGTGAAAAAAAACATATATGCTCCGGAGTATAAGTCGCATTTTGGGGGCAATTTATTCGACAAAATCCCACACCAAAAACAGTCATGAACGAGCAACAACAGGCTAAACGATAGCAACAACAGGCTAAACGATAGGTATGCTAACGTGACAAACACAAACAAAGAGCTGAGAACGGGCCTGACGTAACATATAGAGTGATTAAGGACAACTATTACATGAATAACATGTTTATAAAACCATCGGTGTCACTCCAATTCATTAAATCCATCGATCGTTCTTTGTCAACAATGGGTGCGCACGGCTGAGGGCGCTTGCACTTCAAAATATTCCCCAGGCTCATACAACAATAGATAAACTATATTTCAAATAACTATAATACAAGCTAATAATATTATCAAACCACCCGTGCACTTTAAATCCATTAAATCCATCGATCAAATTCCTCGTCCTTTGTCAACATCGCCGCGCGTGCGCCCTGACGTCAGCCTCGTCTTTATTCCACAGATCTACTATATAACTATATTGTAGCGTTAACAAAGTACAAGGATAGACGTGGGTTTGGTAAACGGCTCTTTATTAAACAAAACAAACTTCCAAGCGTGTGGCGGCGTGGACTTCCAGACATGAGAGCTCCATGGCATAGGACCGGGCGTGCGTAATGGCCATGTCCGAGCCCCACGCACCGTTCGTGGACAGCCACTCGGCCGAGCGCCGGCCCCCGACTCAGTAGAGTAGGACCGGGCGTGCGTAAAAGCCATAATAGTTTTTCAAACCTTCTATATCACTCCAAATCCTTAATTCCTTCAAACTCTTTGTCCTCCGTGTCACTTAGAAATGATCACCGCGAATGATGCCGGTAGTCCTTATGTGGGTACGCGCCGTGCCACTGACATCACTTGAAATAGTAATCCATTGGTACATCACGGCTCTCCAAACTTTCTTTCTGCTGCTCGATTACTGTTTTTAGCTGCATATTTTACAACTTGAAGTTTGTAACCTGCAAAATATGAGTTTCTTTTTGGTGCCATTTTTCTTAAGCCCACCCAGTTGATGAGTCACGGCCAACGGTGAAATTTAGAGCGCCCTCATCCAGTTTCGTCTGAAAATATAATTTTTTTGGGTTGTTTTATCAAAGTCAAAGTCTGCTTTATCGTCGATTCTTTTTCCATATACTAAGACACACAAAGAGATTGAAATTACGTTCCCACTATCCCTCGGTGAGATAGTACACATATGCATACGAGCAACACAAAAAAAAAAAACAAGAAGGCACAAACAATGAATAAATAAGAGTGTTGAATAAATGATAAATAAACAAATAATAATAATAATAAATATAAGAGGAGCAAAAATGGAGCAAGTGTACATACAGCAGACAGTGGACTTGGATATGGTGCTTTAAAGTGTTAATTGCTTTATTTGATGTTTTCTCTATTTTTTATGTTTTGAATATGTTCAAGATAAAGATATAAAAGCATGTGAAGTGATCAACTATACTAAAAAGAAGTGGTCAACTATACTTGTAAGTAAGTGATGTCTTAATGATCAAGTAAAAATTTGTGAAAAAAAACATATATGTCGCTCCTGAGTATAAGTCGCCCCCCCACCCAAACTATGAAAAAAAACGCGACTTATAGTCCGGAAATTACGGTAAGGTAAAAAGTAAATCAAGTTAAAAAGTTGTTTCACCGCTGCGTTTATCGCTGTACTATTTTTACTGCTGTTTCAGGTTTTTGCTGCCATATTGTTACAGTAGCTGTATCAAGGAACTTCATGCAGTAATAGTATTGTTTTCAAATTTTTTGTATCACAACACCACATGAATAAATACAGTCCATCCATCCATCCATCCATCCATCCATCCATCCATCCATCCATCCATCCATCCATCCATCCATCCATCCATCCATCCAGCCATCCATCCAGCCATCCATCCATTTTCTGTACCGCTTAGTCTCCACAGGGGTCGCGGGTGTGCCGGAGCCGATCCCAACAGTCATTGGGCAGTAGGCAGGGGACACCCTGAACTGGTTGCCAGCCAATTGCAGGGCACATAGAGACGAACAACCATTCGCACTCACACTCACACCTATGGTCAATTTGGTGTGCTCAATCGGCCTACCAGGCATGTTTTTGAGATGTGGGAGGAAACCTGAGTGCCCATAGAAAACCCATGGAGGCATGGGGAGAACATGCAAACTCCACACAGGGGAGGGCCAGAGGTGGAATCAAACCCAGACTCTCCGAACTGTGAGGCGGACGTGCTAACCAGTGCTAACCATACCACCCCAATAAATACAGTCCATATTGTAAATATGACCAATAATGTAAGTGAATAAAATATAAATTTATGTTGTGAATGTTATTGTTCATTTATGTAAGCCTTAAAATTGACCAATGTTTGATAAAGTGTTTGATAGGCTCTTACTTCTTTGATACTTCTTCTGCTATTGAATTGTATTAGATTAGAATGGTGTACTTAACAAAATATACACGGAAAATATAGCATCAATGTAGCCATATGCACATTGGTATGTTTCCTAACTATATAGACATAAATATAAGACTCATAGTTTAGAGTTATAGCCTGACATCTGCATGTATGTCTTATGAAGCAGCAGCAGCAGCAGCACACTTGCCTCTGATCAGTGTGCCGCTCGTGTTTCTGCACCACAAAATGGAATTGCACTGCTCTCCTCTGCTTTCTCTGGTATGGCCTTGGGCTTCCATAGTTAGCCACAGACATTGGGGAAGCTCTAGCATCCATTTTCCTTCACTTCAATCGTTAAACCCCTCCTCCGGGATCCTCCTTCCATGACTGAAGCCTTACTAGCAAAACCACTTCAATCATGTTGACCCGACCTAGCCACAGAATTGCATCACAGACACCACCATCAGTGGGGCTGATCCCTCATCCCAGCTGAGCAAAAAAAAAAAAAAAAAAAAGCCACAGCACCCCCAAGAAGCCTTCTATCTTCAGCCAGGCTGCTTGTGCCTCCACTGTGGGCGTTGCAGCTGCTTCCACGCAGACAGCAGAGCAGGTGCAACTGGTCACTCATTCATACTTCCAATACATCTTCACTTTAGCTGATGACATGCTCATCCGATGACACATCTGGCGCAGACTCTTTTTCTAATGATGTTCCCATGGACTGCAGTTGACTCCATGAGTTGCTGAAAACAGTCAACAAACACTGCTGCCATACCTTGATGCTCATGAGTAGATCAAGTGGCTATAGCTACTTCACCCCTCCCCCGCTAGTTCACACTTTGGTGGAAATAATCATATAATCTCTGGGAGAGATAGCGACTTTGACGCCTGAACAAGCACAGCTTCTGGAAAAGGAAACTATCCTTCTGCAGTGAGCAAAGTGCATGGAACGCCCCAAAACAGTCTTATGATTCTGGCTCTGAATTCCCTACAATATGTAATGAAGCTTATCCCATGAAGCTTACCGTAATGTGCACTTTTATTATTATTGTTGCTATTATTATTATTATTATTATTATTATTATTATTATTGGTAATAACTGTGGTAAATTAGGATTCAGCTAAATTCACAGGACATTGCCATAGATTCCACCCATTATCAGGATTGTGTCATGATGTAAAGGAAATAAAATAATTTTAAGACAGAAAAAACATTGTATATGTGCTTATAGATCAATAATAAAAACCTTCTGAGAGACTTCAATGTAGAACTTCAAACCATTTAAGACACACAGTTTTTTTTTTCCTTTTTAAAGTAACTTGAACAATAATTGAACAAACTTGTCTTCAACTTCTGATTCCAAAACTAGTCATACAACATTTTGTTGTGTTTACAATACGTAAGAATACAATGAGACTATTAGACATTTATCTGGTTTCACCCTCTTAAGGCTAGTCTTGTCATATTGTTATTGTGTGCCTTGTCATTTTTGTGGTCCTGCTGCAATATTTATTCATCTTAAGGGAAAATAAGGAAAAATAAAGATGATTCAGATACCTAACCCGGTAACCGGGGACAGCAGTAGAGTAGGTGGGAAAACTAGGTTACCACTTGCTAAATCCTAAGTATCAAGTGTTGGTGGATGCGCTCGTTGATTCAATAATCTCAACAAAATATGTCTTCCAGGATTTTTGCCTTCCCACCGTATTGAGTCGATCAACAGTGTCACTTTTCTGGCAAATAATCCTTTCCCAACACTTAGCCCCGAGCAACGGATGCCTCTTAATCCACAGATTGAATGTGAGAGGGGACTATTCATATATTTTCAGTCAGCAGGTGCTCTGTGTGCATGAATTGCAAATCACAATAGTCCATCATGTGCACGTCCTTTATGTAAGAGTTGATGACGATGGGCTCATCTGGAGCATCGTCAGTACGTATGGATATATGCTTGAGCCACAGTTCCTGCAGATGGGAATAATAACCCAGCGGTAAGAGCACCCCTGGGAACATCCATGTTGCTGATGCATTATAAATCATTCAAGCCATCTTTCTGAAAGCAATATCCTCTCCTAAATGTTGACTTTTCTTTGTAGAGCAAATGTTGTAGGACGATAGAGGTGGTGGGGGTGGGGGAGGGCTAAACTGCAGAAATTGAAAATTGATCAGGCAGTGTGTGGGAGGGTGATATCTCAGGCACTACAAATTTACCCTGAGACTTTTGGTTGGCATTTACAGCAATGTCATGAGAGGAAGCATCACTGCCTATAGCTACATCCTCCTCTGCCCCTATCATTTGGAGCAGGAGGGAGTTTGAATCTAAATTGTTCATATCTGGACCAAAGGGAGAAGGGTAAAATGCTGCATTGCAATAAGCACAACATACATTTTTTATCATGTGACTGTGTATGCAGATTTTTCTTTTTGTGTTAGTATTGGGAGTGAGACTAGGTGGGAAAATGGCAGTTGGTGGCTGCCACAAAATGTCATTTCCATTATCAAATACCTTATGACACAACGTCATGAAGTTAATTACAACATCTAAGTCACTTGATCATTTGGTTCAATGGTACTTGCAAGAACTCCTGTCACGTTTTTGTGAGGAATTTTATGTCAGCACACGAAAGCAGCCTAGCAGTCAATAAATATGAGGGCCTTAAAGAAGAAGGAAGGACACCGGTGAGCTGTCAGGAAACTGTCATTAATTCTCCCGTCTTCTTCTTTTGCAGCACGGGATAGAAGATCTGACAAGTGAGGAGAGAGGACTTCTCTCTAAGGAGAGGAGCTGAAAAACTGTTTCTCATTCTCTACAAGCTGCCAGGGTCCAGTATATCAACCCATGATTGGCCTTCTCGTGGCTGGAATGCACATCTAAGCTCCGGCGCAGGAACATTGTATGTTCGACGCTTGCACTCGCTCTCAAGGACCATGTGGTTTTCACCGAGGAGAAGTCGTACCCCTTTGCAGAACTGGGAAAAATCTCACAGTTGCCCTGGGATTGTCTTGTCCTTGTGGCTATTAACGTTTTGCTGGTACTTTGCGGCAGTGAGGGGTCAGAGCTACCATCCCACCGTCAACACGCAGAATGGCAAACTCCGAGGGGTGAGGGTGCCCCTGCCTAGTGAGATCCTTGGCCCGGTGGACCAATATCTTGGGGTCCCTTACGCTGCCTCACCAGTTGGGGAAAAACGCTTCACGCCCCCTGAGCCTCCTTCTTCCTGGTCAGGGATCAAGAACGCCACCCACTTTGCTCCTGTGTGCCCCCAAAATATTCACAATGCCGTTCCAGAGATCATGATGCCCATATGGTTCACCTACAACCTGGATATAGTTACCACTTACATACAAGACCAACATGAGGATTGTCTTTATCTTAACATCTATGTTCCAACAGAGGATGGTGAGTGTGTCTCGCAGTCAGGATGAAAGCAGTTCTCTCCTCCCTCTCTGTCACTTTTTTTTTTTTTGCGCGTGAGCATGACCTGTCGTCTGGCGCATGCTGTGTCTGTGTCAGTCATCTCAACCTATCATCTTTAGTCTTTTCATCAACTCTCCCCTTCCATGTCACTCTTAAATGATCCTCTTTTGATGACTAAATGACTTATAATGACAAAATTATATTCAAAGAAGGGAGACATTGGTTGTGCACTTTCCTACCCTCACTGTCTTGACTGTGTCGGAGATATTAGTGCTAAGTAGCTTCCCTCATAAGTGAATGATCTTGAAGGTTGGTGAAATGCTCTGTCTGGTACATGAGAGGCCTGTGGCGTCAGCCAAACCTATGTAAGAACCTGAATTTTCCTCTGCACATGGAGAGCTCATCTAAAAAAGATTATGGGAACCACACATTTAAATTTGGATGTTCTGAATGGCCGCTATTATGGCACCAATAGAAAACTGCCCAGGAAAATGGGTTTAACCCATAAAGCGCTCACCACTGATTCAAATGATTCAAACTGACGTCACTTCAATTTGTGATACCGCAAAATGGCGAAATCTGACCAGAAACTGTGTGGCCTATAATGGGTCTTAAATAGAAGCACATGTGAATATGGGCTTCCTGTGTCCCAGGATGCAGCAAATTCATTCCACTACTTTGGAATATTTCTGCAGCAACACCTACTTACCTTTTCAACAGGTCCTCTGTGGTTCTTGTTGATGGCTCGGGTGATGGGGTGGGGGTGGGTGATTTTGGGTTTGACAGATTTGTTGCATGTTACTTGCAATATTTTCCAGAGCCACCTGTTATTTTGTAGTTTTTTTCCCATTCATTTTACAGTCAAAAGAATATCCAAGGAATGTGCCCGGAAACCCAACAAGAAAATGTGTAGAAAAGGAGGTAGGTAAACAATCCCACATGTAATGAAATGAAATGAAAGAAAAGAAAAGAGGAGGTCGGAGCATCCTTCCAAAGTTGCCAATATCAGCGTCAACCAAGACTCCAGGCCATGTTCTAATGGTGATGAACGCAGGAGCTACATCTTCCTTGACAGTGATTGTGCTGCCTTACATGAGGCTGTGCATGCACTCGTGTACCAAGAAATAATAAATAAAAAAGAACAGTTCATAAAACAAATGTTGAAGCTTTGTCGAGCATGTCTAAGAATTACTTGGATCTTATTTTTGATAAAACTGTATTTGGATGATTTTTATCTTATTTATTTTGATCTTGACTGGAACTGTTGATTAAATGAGCAGAGTTTGTTTTCATGAAATTAGACTGTCAAATTTTAACTTTGTATGCAAAGTAACGCTTCGAGTTTAGTACAAATTCTGACAGCACTTTGGACGCAAGCCTATTTCTTCAAATAGAATGCTCTGTGAGGAAGATTGATCTACTCCAAGTCCTAACTGTTATAAAATTGCTATAGGTCTTTTGAAAGAATATATCACAAGTCTAAAAATGCACTTACTTGCTAATAGCAATAGAGCAGTTGATTCATCTAATTTCAATTAATAGTCTTGAAGAGAACACTGTGAAAAGTTGAGATACATTCATGCAGACTGCACACTGCAGTGGTTGAAATGGGTTTAGGTTTTATGACTATGTATCTTGCAATTGTTAAATGAGGGTGTACAGTTCTTATAGAGTGAGGGAGCGTCAACTCATGCCATTGCCGTGTTTACATCATTAGGTCTAATTTTATCCTGCACAACAAATTCAGTCAACTGGGAAAGGTGAAAAAGAGTTTGCGTTATGTCGCAGCAATTCAGTACCTTACGCTGTTGTTGTCATGCTTTTAGCACTAGTCATCAAACATATTGAATGTATTCAGAAACAAGTAATGACAGTGTCTTGAAAAAACCCATTTGTGACAAAATATTGATAGTTTCCATTGGCGAACATTGTCATGCTAGACTAATGAATTGCAAATTTGGTAATGTCAGGAAAAAGCCCATATCCCACTGAGGGCTGAACATTTTCAACTGTTGGCAAAGGTAGCCAAATGTGCGTTCACGTCGTGTTTGACAGGGTTCGTTCAAAGTCGCAAATGTTTTCAAAACGTTCGCCAGATGTTCGTCAATAGATTTAGTGATTTTCCCTGTCCCAAAGAATTTTGAACATGTTCAAAGGTCCGTTGTGACAAGATAAATCGAAGCAAACATCTGGTGACTGTTTGGCCTACATTAGCGACCTTGAATGAACCATGGAGAAAAACCATCATTGGTTAACTTCGAAAACACTCACAATGTTCGCCCCTAAGTGGAAAGGGGGCTTTACCATTATGCTGAAGACTGAGAGGCATTGCATATCCAGAGGCAGTATTTCTAAGAGGTTACTCAAGAAACATTTGTCAAGGTCATGTTTTTGCAAAGATGACCAGCTCATAGTAATATAATAGAAAGTTTAAATATCCATACATTTCACCCTGAATGCTCACGAGATCATGTTACTTTTGAATGATTGGACATATTTACTATTTGAATTGGGTCATGATATTTTACTGGCAATAAAGCTTCACTGTAGCCAGAGATACAAAAACAATGACATGTGTAAATTGCAATTTCACTTTAAACGCTCGTTAAAAATCGCAGTGTTTTGTAAAAACACACAGCTAATTCAAAGAGTGTGCCATAAAGGACTTAACAATTAGCCTTTAGACTGAAACAAAGCATATCTTGCTCCACATGAATGAGTTGGCTCCCTATTTCCATAGAAGCAATTGGCAGCGTGTGGCCTCACTCTGTGGACCCATACATTCTACTTTGGCAAACCAATTTTATTTGAGACAGGCCCTCTAGGCACTTCTGTTTCAGAATTAGTCCCAGATGTGGAATACACGCAGAAATATCTCTTTAATATTACCATTCCTCTTGAATTTTTTTTTCAATTATCTCCCTTAGGTTCAGTAATGGGGAAATGGTTTTAATATAAGTTTCATATATTAGTTTTGTGACACAATATTATGAGAAAAGCCGGTTGTAACATTGCCCCCCTGTTGCCATAAACATTCAGGGCATCATTTACTCTCAAACTCTCGCTTCATTTTAATGACACTTTAAAAAAGAGTCTAATCTAATTGTCTAATCTTGTCTTATGTTGAATTAGCGGTGCTAATAAAGCAGAATTTACTATCATAGGTAATGCAGGAATTGACCTATAAAGCCTACGTGCTTCCAAAACGGGAATTACAAAATGAATAGTTGTCTGAAATATTTACGATGAATACGCTGCATTGAAAATGCAACTTTGATTTTACAATGATGACATTTAAAGCAAACACTAAATTATTACTCATGGGGGAATTCTGTTTTGATGGTTGCAAAGCAAATGAAGTGTAGTAGAGTCATACGCGGTGCTAATAACATTTTAATTCCCAAATTTGCGAAATCTATAAATACGGTTCCCCCGAAGGAAATGATGATTAATCCTCAGAAATATGATAATATGCTTGTTTTTCCCAGCATCAGGCCTCTTAGCCAGCATGAAATACATTTCTTGCATAGTGATGCTCATCAAATGACAACTAAATAGCTTCATGAACTTCACGTTTGGTAGAAATGCTGCTTTAGGATACTTGTTCAGGAATATATAAAGTAATGGGCTTCCTATAAGACTTCTTGCATTCTTCCTTGTGGTCCTGTACAGGTTGTTCCACATTTTTCTGATTTATTCGAACAGATTTAAAAAAACAAAAATGTGCAAAAATAATATATGCCTTCTCTTATTATACATTATTTAGCACTGCTTGTAAATCAGACATCGACGCTGTTAGGCAAAGTTGCTGGAACTAAATCTTTGATGTTTAGTACAGCTAAGCGATGACTCAGATATCATTTACAACAGAAACAAGAGTTTTCGTCGTTTGCTTTAATAGCCCGTTGCATGCTGAGCAGGTTGCCACCGAGGTTATGTGGAGGTGCTCAAATGTGCAAGTGCAGCACTGTAGCCTTTCTACAGGCGATCTATCTATCTATCTATCTATCTATCTATCTATCTATCTATCTATCTATCTATCTATCTATCTATCTATCTATCTATCTATCTATCTATCTATCTATCTATCTATCTATCTATCTATCTATCTATCTATCTATCTGTCTATATATACCGTAATTTCCGGACTATAAGTCGCGGTTTTTTTTATAGTTTGGGTGGGGGGGCGACTTATACTCAGGAGCGACTTATATATGTTTTTTTTCACAAATTTTTACTTGATCATTAAGACATCACTTACAAGTATAGTTGACCACTTCCCATGTTATTTTTAGTATAGTTGATCACTTCACATGCTTTTATATCTTTATCTTGAACATATTCAAAACATAAAAAATAGAGAAAACATCAAATAAAGCAATTAACACTTTAAAGCACCATATCCAAGTCCACTGTCTGCTGTATGTACACTTGCTCCATTTTTGCTCCTATTATATTTATTATTATTATTATTTATTATTATTTGTTTATTTATCATTTATTCAACACTCTTATTTATTCATTGTTTGTGCCTTCTTGTTTTTTTTTTTGTGTTGCTTTTATGCATATGTGTACTATCTCACCGAGGGATAGTGGAAACGTAATTTCAATCTCTTTGTGTGTCTTAGTATATAAAAAAAAAAAATCGACGATAAAGCAGACTTTGACTTTCATAAAACAACCAAAAAAAATTATATTTTCAGACGAAACTGGATGAGGGCGCTCTAAATTTCACCGTTGGCCGTGACTCATCAACTGGGTGGGCTTAAGAAAAATGGCACCAAAAAGAAGCTCATATTTTGCAGGTTACAAACTTCAAGTTGTAAAATATGCAGCTGAAAACAGTAATTGAGCAGCAGAAAGTTTGGAGAACCGTGATGTACCAATGGATTACTATTTCAAGTGACGTCAGTAGCGCGGCGCGGCGGTTGGTTACATACAAACGTGCCCACATAAGGACTACCGGCATCATTAGCGGTGATCATTTCTAAGTGACACGGAGGACAAAGAGTTTGAAGGAATTAAGGATTTGGAGTGACAGAGAAGGTTTGAAAAACTATTATGGCTTTTACGCACGCCCGGTCCTACTCTACTGAGTCGGGGGCCGGCGCTGGGCCGAGTGGCTGTCCGCGAACGGTGCGCGGGGCTCGGACATGGCCATTACGCACGCCCGGTCTGTCTGGAAGTCCACGCCGCCACACGCTTGGAAGTTTGTTTTGTTTAATAAAGAGCCGTTTACCAAACCCGCGTCTATCCTTGTACTTTGTTAACGCTACAATATAGTTATACAGTAGATGTGTGGAATAAAGACGAGGCTGACGTCAGGGCGCACGCGCGGCGATGTTGACAAAGGACGAGGAATTTGATCGATGGATTTAATGGAATTAAAGTGCACGGATGGTTTGATAATATTATCGGCTTGTATTATAGTTATTTGAAATATAGTTTATCTATCGTTATATGAGCCTGTGGAATATTTTGAAGTGCAAGCGCCCTCAGCCGTGCGCACCTATTGTTGACAAAGAACGATCGATGGATTTAATGAATTGGAGTGACACCGATGGTTTTATAAACATGTTATTCATGTAATAGTTGTCCTTAATCACTCTATATGTTACGTCAGGCCCGTTCTCAGCTCTTTGTTTGTGTTTGTCCCGTTAGCATACCTATCGTTTAGCCTGTTGTTGCTATTTAATGAATTGGAGTGACACCGATGGTTTTATAAACATGTTATTCATGTAATAGTTGTCCTTAATAACTCTATATGTTACGTCAGGCCCGTTCTCAGCTCTTTGTTTGAGTTTGTCACGTTAGCATACCTATCGATTAGCCTGTTGTTGCTTTTTAATGAATTGGAGTGACACCGATGGTTTTATAAACATGTTATTCATGTAATAGTTGTCCTTAATCACTCTATATGTTACGTCAGGCCCGTTCTCAGCTCTTTGTTTGAGTTTGTCACGTTAGCATACCTATCGTTTAGCCTGTTGTTGCTATTTAATGAATTGGAGTGACACTGATGGTTTTATAAACATGTTATTCATGTAATAGTTGCCCTTAATCACTCTATATGTTACGTCAGGCCCGTTCTCAGCTCTTTGTTTGTGTTTGTCACGTTAGCATACCTATCGTTTAGCCTGTTGTTGCTATCGTTTAGCCTGTTGTTGCTCGTTCATGACTGTTTTTGGTGTGGGATTTTGTCGAATAAATTGCCCCCAAAATGCGACTTATACTCCGGAGCGACTTATATATGTTTTTTTTCACTTTTTGGGGCATTTTATGGCTGGTACGACTTATACTCCGGAGCGACTTATAGTCCGGAAAATACGGGATGTATATATATAGATATAGATATAGATAGATAGATAGTCTGATATATATATATATATATATATATATATCAGAAAAAGAAATATTCTATATAATATTACAAAAATAGGTCACCTTGCCATGACCCAGTGGCACATCTTTTCATTTGATTGAGTTCGAGTGTTTGGAGACATGAAGCTTCAATTATGTGTAATAAAAACGTGCATGGTAATAGGAATAAAGGAAAGGATATAACGCAAGAGAGCTTTTGAAGAAGACTATCACTCAGTATTCATAAAACATGAAGGCAAAAACAAAGGATGAGCATATGAGTCATTGATTAGCAAACTAAGGCCAGTTGGGATTTTTGGTTCTGACACTTAAAACCTTTCTTGATGAATTCATTAATGCACTGATCCAAACACTAATGCAGACTGAATGCTGAGGAAATTAAAGAACAGTGTGTCAGGCTGTGTGAGGAGGAGGAGAGACACTAAACTCGGAGCTTATCTCTTCCAACCAACTTCAATTATTCACATATTGCTGGTGAGTTGAAGCATGCATCTGGTCACCGGTTTTCTCAAAATTAAAATAGTGAATTAAAATTGGGATCTTGCCGTCTTGAGACAACAAAATTTAAATTGCTTTTCGCTTTAAGTTGATGCAGTTTTACAGTGTAAGTTGTGCTGCTGCAGTTTTTGAGGGCAGGTTTTACCTTTAAAAGAATAAACATTATCGAAGGTCTCACCCTATTGATCTGCTTCTCTTGAGGCAGAGCTGCACTGCTAAATTTTGTATACAGTACTTTTTGTCATTTGTTCTCTTTGTAAAATATATTTTCACCTCAGGTCCCTCTCACTGCGAGTGTAAAAAACGTTCTTAGTGTTCTTCACAACAGCATTTAAGAGACACTCATCCTTCCTGAAATTAAGCACTCACTATGAGAAAAGCGCAGCCATATCAATGCTACATTTGCTTCTATTTTGGGCCCTCTGAGTATGTTTTCTATAAAGGCTGTGGACTACTGCAACTGATACTGGTGGCAGGGCTGAACGATTCCATCCAAAGGTTTGCAAATCAGCCAATTAACTCGAAACTTTGGACACTTTTCAGTTAGGCTTGGTGTTGGGATGCAGAGCATGAACGCTGTGAAATATATCCAATCCTGCTTAGACCACAGTATGTCTTCTCATCGCAGCCAGTAACACTCAGTACACAATAATCTGCCGGTTGGCCCACTTCAACATGCCAAAGAAAAAGAGGGAAACGCCGAGGAAGTCTGTGCAGCAAGAAAAATGGGTGAACATTTCCCAACATGACAGTAAACATTGGCCTTTGTGCTTTGACAACAGTCAATGCCTCCCTTTGAATACGACAGCAACGAGCTCTATTATTGAGCCGGGACACTCACTGACCCAAGTTAGTCCAGTCACATTGATTTGTGATGCAAGACTTGACCAAAGCAGGAAGTTCGCACTTAGAGCCCCACTGCCGTTTTACTGTTCACTTTTCACAGTAATTGCTCTATTCTTTGAGTTTAGACCAATTTAAGTGAATAGAGAACGCGTATACACACACAATCGGTTGCCTCTGGTATGTCTATTAGCTTAGTCAAGCAGCCTGCGGAGAATTTGCCTTTATTTTTTCTATTCTCCTTTTATTTTCATTAATTCCCCAATTTGTGAGTATGAGTTATCTGTACACGGAGAAAAACATCTATCATTGCTGGTAACTGATATCAAAAGGAGTGCTATTGTGTAGTGTGGATAGGTATGTATGTCTATATGTATATATCCATATATATGTGTATGTGTGTATATATGTATATATACACACATACACCACACAATAGCACTCCTTTTAGTGTCAGTTATCAATGATGATTGATGTTTTGTTTGTGTACAGATAACTAATTCAAATAACCACTAAGAAGTGTTATGACATCAACAGTCTTGTAAGATTTGATTGATAATACTGATGTTTACATGATTATATACCTTTACCTCGTTTTATATTCAGAATCCCGTGGTGCTAACATGCCTTCTTCCACATTAGACAGGCAGCAAGATTTTTTAACCAGATTTTTGTTGGTTTTTACTTCATTATTTTGAGAGCAGCTGAAGCACAGTGTGAATTTTTGGCTGTCCTTTACGGCAGGATTACAGCCTCCTTAACCTTTCAGCTGCGTTCTCCATCATTCACTCTTACGTGTCCCTACCAAGCTGTTCCTTAACCTCTCCTCTGAGAGCCAGCTTGAGGGGGACGTAGAAAAGGGAGAGAGCGCGAGATCACAGACAGAAGGAGATACAGATCCGGCCTCTCTAAAAGAGGAAAATGGCTACCTGAGGATTAGAGACCGACTATAACTGCTTCAAATTGTCAAGCCTGCAACATTTCACCTTTTTACAAAATCCCATTCCACATTCTGACCTTTCTAATATTTAACTCCGAGGCTCATCTGTTGTCACGGAACCTTTCTCCTTTGCAAAGGCATGGCAGTTAACATTCAGCCCTTCTTCTATGTATTGAGGAAATGGTTGATTCGTTTAATAAATCTCATGAGTCTTCCCGTATGAGTAAATTAGTGCATGCTCTGGTTTCTTCATGATCACCTCCAAGGCAAACTCACTTTTTGACTGTGGTTGCACCCTGCTAAAATGTAGCATTTTGCCACACTTGATGTAACCAACAAGTCAGGTTTGGCTTATTTGAATCTTGATCAGATGATTGTGACAGGATTCCATTTCTCCTGTCAATGAGCATTAACGATACTAGCTATCGTTACCCATGGAACCTTAGAGACTGCCCATGCGAACAAAATCCTTCATTCATTTTTGGAGTATCACAAACGATCTCACCTCCTGTGAGTTTCAACCTAGAAGCTCAAATATAGTCTTGTCCCCAAAGTCGCTCCTTATTTGGGCTTCATGTTAAACTGTAGGCCCACGTTTGACACATACAGGCTCACCCACACCATGATTTATTGTGACAGAGCTCCCTTGTTGACACCTGCCATCCAATCCCTGCCTGTCTAGAACACTAATACTCAATAACCCTGTATCATCAACACCAGAGGAAGCTAAAATAATAGCAATAGGCCATCAAAAACACTGAAATATTTTTTTTCGACTGTTAGTTGTTATTTTTCTAAAACATTTGCCCATCTAAAAAGTTTAAAAAATGATGATTGAAAAGGAGACAGACAGTTACAGTGTAGCACCAGTCAAACACAAAAGCTTTATTGTCTCAAAAAGTAATGTTAAAATTGCTAGTGTAGTTTTTGGAGCTGGAAATTCAGATCCCTGGATTTTGTTTTTATTTTACTTTTGTTTTTATTTTTATGAAGTGATCTTTGTTGTTTTTATCTTCAATGTTTGCACATCCACACAGACTCTTGAGTGCTTTTAAACATCTCAATGTACAACCAACAGTCCTTGGCCCCTTACTTACAGCCATATTGGCGTTTTTACAATTGTAATCGCCTGAGAGCATTCGCATTTACCCGAAAACCCGCACACAACTTGTACAGCATTTCATTTTCAATCTCACATATAAACTCATGCAGCATGTCCAGTTCACCGAGATACACAAGTTGGCACATGGAGCAATACAAAGGTCTCCACCCTCTTGCACTTTGCACTAACTGAAATGTTCATGACTGCAATTTACATTATGAAATAACTAGCTATGGTCACATAGGTAGAAAATGTTGGTTGTTTAAATGGTGTTTGTTACCAATGAGGATTGTCTTTAATTTTCATTGTTAATCAGTTAGTTAACAAAATACATTATATATGTATAATATATAATGGGCAGAACATAGAAAACACGGAATGCTTAAAAGCGTCAGAGCATAAGTGAGTGTGGTCATTATCTGAAGAACCTCAGAAAATGATTTGTTCATTTATTAGCTTTAATCTGCAAACAAAAAACACGGTTGAGTTATAAACTCTAAAGTGTGTAAACGTTTTTATGGTACACCATAAAACAGCGAGTCATATACGTTGGCTTCATTGGTTGACACACTGAAGGCCACTCTGTTTGCAAACAAAAGAATATGCATACCAATATAAGTGTACACCAAGAACATTTCTGTGCAGGAAAGCAAAAAAATAGACCTGAGCACTGCAAGTTTATATGATGTTCAGGTGCCCTGGAGGGCTTGCACTTGCATGCGGCACAAGGACAACATCACATTACCTACCGTGTGGGGCGCGGAGACAACTTGCTCACATTAGCACGTATACGTGATACCCACAATCTCTTGTTTTATTCAAATGTAGCCACCTCTTGGGAAGCGGAAAGCCTTGCTCTTGCTTAAGCCTTGTAGTTTAAAGCCTGATCTCTTGAGCATGTTCATGTCAATTAGCATGTCGTTAGCCAGTTAGCCCATTGTCTGCCGCCTTTGTTTTTTCAGCCTCCCAACAATCTCGTTAACATCATATGCTGAGTTAAGAATAGCTATGAGGTGCGTTTCTGGAGAGAACATGAATTCTCCAATGTATCATTTAAAGGCACTCAATATTAAAAAAAAAATGGAATTTTTAAGAGCTCACTTATAATTCAATGCAATGTTAGTTTTAGAATTTCTTCAAATTGTGGAGCTTATTGGTGCTTTTAAAGTTCATTCCTTATATTGCTGAAAATGTATAAAAAATATTGTGCTCGATTTGTTACAAAAGGTACTTTCTTTCTTGTACTATGTATTAGCTGAATTGATTTTGTGAATTTTGTAATAGTGTCAAAAAACACCATGTTAAGAAGGAGTAACAGTACCACTGAAAAGAAAGTGGGTAATGCGTTACAAGTTATTTTCATTACATGCTTTTTATGTGACAGAACTGTTTAATTTAGGGGGTCTAATGTGCCACAATTCTGAATGATGTCATAACACATAGATTTATGCTGATAATATTGCTACTTCATTCTTTTTTTTTGTTTTTCAGACACATAAATATAATTATGTTCTGATTAAGTAATATTGCAATCTCTTCAATTTTTTTCTCATTTTACAAATGTTTTCTTGTACTTTTGACATCATTCTCATATTGTTCTTTTTTGTATGGCACTAATACTCCTTTGTACTCGATGTTAATGAGAACACATATACTTCAGTTTGTGTCTTGTGATTTCAACTGCTGCTGTCGAAACTTCAATGAAATAATTCACAATGTTCTTAGCATTGTTGCTTGCTTTGAAACATGCCTGTTCCTCTCTATGTCTCTTCCTCCTTCACCAAACAGGTGCCCATGCAAAAAAACAGAGTGAGGATTTATCAGACAACGACGGTGATGAAGATGAAGGTATTTTCATGGTGAACCAAGAAAATGCATGGTTATTCAGATTTATTTCTTTGTCTTCATTTAGTGTTTTTTTTTCTCATAATGAACCACTGTCACGTTACAATATTAAGTTATTTCTTCATTTATTTTCATTTCCAAGTGAATGAATGTGATCGGCATCTGAATTCAGCCACCGTTATTACGCCAAAGTCGAATGAGATCAGGTGGCAACCTAGATAGTCGCACTTAACTCATATGAATGTCTCATGTTGACAAGGTGTTGTTACAAGGCTACAGGTGCCGGTAAGCGACCCCTCTGGAGGTGTGGTCAGCCACCGTGTTTGTGACGACGAAAATTGCCAAGAGGAAGCGAGGCGGCGGTGTCATATCAGCCTATTCAGCAGGTCTTCCAGCAGATTTAGATGAGGAGAGGCGGTTCACGAGGACCGCTGGAGAGGATTAGAGGAGAGTGGTGTTAAAAATGGAATGTTACTGCTCAGCAATCGCATTGTTCACTTTCCATATTTATCTTGTGATATTCCAGGCTCAGGCTGGATCTCTTGGTGAGATTAGAATGAGAGATGATTCTTGTGCTGCAACAGAAATGTCTTAAGTCCTGGAATGTGAATCAAACCCTTGATATCATCCGGCTTTTGCCATGGTGAGCCATTCCAGGGCATTTGAAGCAATCATGGTGTTGAGTATCGAGATAAAGTGCTGACAGAAATTGGATTTTTATACAGTGTGTTGGCGCATTTGGCGAAGAAGAGGCTAGTGAGAAGTGACCTCATCAAGGTGGAAGACACCTCAGTATGTGATTTGACATCTCTTGATGCCACACTTTCCTTCGAATTGCTGACACTGGTTGATTCTGAAAAGAGACAACGATGCTTCCAGATGTCAATCAATAGCTTTTCTCATCCTGACGGCAAGGTTCTTCAAACCTGCAGTGTTGTGTCACTTCAAGGTATAGCCTCAAGCGTGTGCAAATGCTAGGCCGGAGTCCCATGGAAAATGCTGACGAGCGTCGATCCGTTTCTCTGGCACGTCTTAACGCTCGTGTTTGCATTGACTTGGTCTCTAAGCCATGCAAGACTACCCAGAATGAAACTGTGACATGTCCATTCTTTACCGAGCGCGACTAATGCTATTTACAGAACAGCACAGTACAATACACAATACCAGCCCAGGGGAATCTCTTCGGTAGCACTTTAGCTAATGCCTGTTATGGCCATCAATCCCTTAACATAATCGAGAAGATTTTATTTGTTCTGGTAAACATGTCTTTTTGCAGTGTCAGCCTGAGACAGGAAGACGGAAGGAAGAAATGTTCAGGGAGTCCCTTGTTTCTGTTATTCACCCCCTCTTGAAAATGAGCACCACTCACTGACGGATGGATTTGAACACGCCACGGCACAATCCAAAAATTCCTCACAAGCTTCCTTGTCTTTTGCTCAAGCATGGTGAACACATTGCGTATGTCACTGATGAAAATGGAATGGGTTTATTTTATGTTAAAGGGCAGGTAGAATAAGAATGCACAAAGAACTCCCACTCGGTCACTTCTTGCCGATTCACCTCTCATCCACATCATTCATTGTGCAGAGCTGCCGTTTTGTCTGGCTGCTCAGCACTTCCATCGCTCAGCCCGTGCATTTCTATGCCGCCTTAGTTGGCTGTCTGTCTATGTGGGGATAATTCCCTCACTCCCCCTAGCTTTGTGGTATCTCCCCCATGTTACGAGCATTCGGGTACGTACTTCGGATTCAGTTGTTTACAACAAAAATAGAATAGCTGTGTATGTGTCTGTAATGTTCACTGACCTAATAATAAATATAAATAAATAAATAAATAAATAAATGTTTCTTACCTGTTATCTGGATTCAAACCAAAAAGTGTTGGCTTCTTCTCAGATCAGTGTAAGCAGCCTGGCTAATTTACATTAGCAAGCCATAATTGTTGAGTCACATACCAGAGAGGCATACTTTTGTTATTGGAGGTGTCGTCGTATTGTACTGACCAGCCTGAACAGAAATGCGTGTACCACTATTGCTGCTACTGCTACCTTGCAATATATTCATTATATATTGCTTGTGTCGCATCACAAAAAAGTGAAACCACACCTAAAACCTCTCATCCAACAACCTTATATTTTCTCACAAATGTTTATCAAACTGTGTTTTAGACCGTTCAATTTAGAAGATTTAACTGTATGTGATAATAATAAATACACATTCATAATATATGTACATTCCTTTTTAAAAGCAAGCGCTACTTGTGCACTGATTAATGCAAAGGGCTACCAGTTTCATTAAACACATCTGAAAAAACAAAAATACTTACTTAAATTATATATTTATATATAGTCCTGTGCGATTGTGTGATTGTGATTATTGATGGTGACAAATTTCACTTCGATTTCTCAATCAAGCATGTGTCAGGATGCAATACACATACATGTGATACAGTCAATGGCGCTGAATGCAAACCACCATTGTTCTTGATAAAGAAGAAGAATTGCCTGACAACAGCCAATCAGAGACGACCTGTAACTGATTCGGTTCAGTTTTGAGTTGCCGAAGTTGTAAATTGCCAACCGCCACTAAATGCCAGAACAAGCACATCAGGTTTCACACATGGAAAAGGCCAAAAGCACATACCGTAATTTCCGGACTATAAGTCGCGTTTTTTTTTTTTCATCGGATGGTTTGATAATATTATTGGCTTGTATTATAGTTATTTGAAATATAGTTTATCTATCGTTATATGAGCCTGTGGAATATTTTGAAGTGCAAGCGCCCTCAGCCGTGCGCACCCATTGTTGACAAAGAACGATCGATGGATTTAATGAATTGGAGTGACACCGATGGTTTTATAAACATGTTATTCATGTAATAGTTGTCCTTAATCACTCTATATGTTACGTCAGGCCCGTTCTCAGCTCTTTGTTTGTGTTTGTCACGTTAGCATACCTATCGTTTAGCCTGTTGTTGCTATTTAATGAATTGGAGTGACACTGATGTTGTTGCTATCGTTTAGCCTGTTGTTGCTCGTTCATGACTGTTTTTGGTGTGGGATTTTGTCGAATAAATTGCCCCCAAAATGCGATTTATCCTCCGGAGCAACTTATATATGGTTTTTTTTCACTTTTTGGGGCATTTTATGGCTGGTGCGACTTATACTCCGGAGCGACTTATAGTCCGGAAAATACGGTAGTCTATTTGACAGAAGTAAATGTAGAGGAAGGTAAACAGCAAAGTCACCTGTTTAGATACTGCACATCTTTCTGTCTGTCTGTCAGTCCCTGAGGCTTCCCCCTCTGAGCATCCCTGTATGTTTTTCTTCTTCATGTCTTTCGGAGTGACAGTCAACCCAGTGGCACCGCCAAAGTCTATTCAAATTCCTCCTAGGACTCCCTGTGGCAACATGAGTGTGTAGGCCAAGTCGTCGTGATTTACGCTGTCCCACAATAGATCCAATTTTCCAGAGGCCATTATTACACTGCAAATAGGAAAGTGCAAGTTTCCAGTCACCTAGCTGCTATTGTAAGATAAAAGTGGCCATGGAAATAAAGGAAGCAAGGTTAAACACAGCTTCTGTGTATCAAGTTGCTCCCGCTAATGAAAAGTAAATGCGTCTGTGAGTCCATCTGCCTGCTGTTTGGCTACAGCTCCAGTCAGGAGGGAGGCCGCCACTGAGAGTGTGCGTCTCACACCATCAAATAAGTAAAGCATGCACGCACTAGAAGGCATAAACAATACTTGCTTGCAAGCTCTGACAAAGGATAGACACACAAACACAGAGGCTCCCTGTGGTTACAGTACTGGGGAGCAGAGCCGAGCTCCACCTGCCCCGGTATTATAATTAATTCCATTGCACAAGAATAACTGGATGCCCATGTAGCGCCCCCACCCTTCCCCGACTTTTCTCAGGCTGCCTGGATGAAGAATGCTGAACCAAATTGGGGAGTAATTGTACACCATTCCCGCCATTCCTATCTTTCTGTTGTTACTAGAATGAAGGCTCCTATCCCAGGTCCAGACTTGTTTACATGAAGATAGTTTTATTTCACTACTACAACTTGTATTGTACGGTTTTGTTAATGCCAGACAAACCAGGTCAGTAGCATTATGTAGTCATCGTCGACGTAGCGTAGTAGTTATAATTTAAAAAATATAATGTAACAGGTGCTTTGACAACATAGCTTGCCTTGCTGCCCCTCCTCAAACTGTCTCGCACTCACTGTATTTTTTTTTCCTTTTCAGAATGACAAAGAAAGAATAGACCAAGCATGTTTCATGTTGCATATTATTTTTCAAGGCCCAGAAATGACGTCCTTTGCAGCCGCACATATTGCACATACCAGAAACTGTTTCAGTCTTCACCACTACTTCGATAATTCATTTGTAGTTTATTAGTGCTGTATTCAGTCTACATTACATACAAAAAATATATATTTTTGTAGAATGGCTCAAGGACTAAAACAGGTCCAATAATATACTGGTAGATTTGACGAATTGACTCACCTCAGGCTCTAGCAGCCCACACTTATTTTTTTTCCGTCTTGCCCTTTTCCCACAAGTGTCAAGAAATAATTGGTGAAGAAAAGCACGTCGACATAAAATCTAAAACCTGCAAGACCGGTCCATCCTACACATGTCCATCACATTAATTTCATCTGCATTTTTGTCAAAGTCATGTGAAACCAGTACATCAAAATATTTTGTTCTTTTTAGACCGCAGGCCCACCGTTAAAAAACTTTAACAATTTTTCTTTAAAGAAAATCTGTTTAATTTGTAACCTTATTCAAATCTGTCACATTATAGCCCCCGAAAACCCTTTTAAAAAAAAAAAAGGTACTTTTATCAGCAATTCCAACATCCTACCTGCTTGTTGCTTTTGATTTAATCTGTTTTTCTAAGATGACACCTTTCAGGTTTGCTTTGGTGACAGAAACTCATTCTCATTTGATTCTGGCGGCAAACATCTGTCTGTGTGTGTTAGGGATTATAGAAATAGCTACGGGGAACTTGGGGTCCCCTCACATTATTTTTCTCAGCCGTCATCTCTCCTTGGCTCGACTCTCTTTTCTATGCAACACATCACACCAAGCTCACATTTTGACCACAAGCCACCAGCCAAGCAGGAAGTCACCTTCACCCAAAGGTCATTGTTGCCATTACTGGCGCAGTAGGGATGCAAAGATTCATAGAGGAGGCATTCACTTTCACACTTCTTTCATGTGTTAGCATCCCTGCCAAGAGTTTTTTTTTTATAATCTACAGGACACACCTGAGTTAATCAAGGAAATGTCAAAAGAACGCAGTGATTGTACCAAAATGAAAGTGAAAGGTAATGATGGATGCCATCCTCTCGAAGTCAACTGGCTCGTGACAAAATTGTTTTTTTCACGCTCATGCTTGCACTTGTTTGTGTGTGAAAAGAAGAAAATTTGTTACAGCGTGTTCCTTCACTTTAGTGCTTTTCCCTCTAAGGCCAAGTCTCACACACACACACACACACACACACACACACACACACACACACACACACACACACACACACACACACACGCACACACACAAACGCAGAGTAACTCATTTGATGTGGATGAAAGGGAATGGAAGCAGATATTCTGTGACATTCCAAATATTGTCAGTGACTTGTAGAAGCTGTATAATTTGGTGTAATGACACAAAATGTTTTGCAAGCAGCGTCACGGCAAAGAGAAAAAAAAACATGCTGCCATATTTAAATGTGAAAACAGTCTGTAATGGACTTGTCATGACTGAAGTGTGAACCTTGTCCTGACAAGAACATTATAGTAGGATACGTGTCATGTCGCACCATATCAGGACACTGTCACCCAATGGCTCCCTTCACCGTTGCCCCCACTCGGCCTCCACGCCACCACAGACGCTGGCCACTGACAGCCGTCGTGTTTCACAAAGTGCTGAATGCCAGCCACACGGTCGCCTCTGTTCTGTGCCACTCCGCTGGGTCAAGGGTTAAAGTTGCCCTCATAACATACCAGTGCAAACATGCCCACAAAGTTCAAGATATCACAGTGTGAGCTTGGGGTCCTGATCGAGGAGGTGCGAACGGGACTTTTATCTGACTGGCCCTGGTCGAGCAGGCATTAAATTATTAGGTCGACGGGGGTTTGAGGGCGGAGGTGTAATTTCAGAAGACTTGCCCTCGTGAGGTTAAGCGGTTTGGATGATGGACAGATGGATGGATGTCTTGTATATGTCGGGGCATTTCCCCATGTTTGGAAAAAAAGGAAAAAATATATGTGAACTTCACATTAGAAGCCATTCTAGGGTTTGAAAATGGCTTCAGTGTGGATATAATATAATGCTTCACTTACAACTCTCATTACATCTCAGTGCACAGAGGACTAGTTATGAATGCTATTTATTGTTGATGTTGACATTAACTGCTATCTGAAATAAGCGGCCCGAGAGTCTGAAAATGTTTTGCATGTGAGAAGAAGTGTCATTGCAATGGGTTTTTATTTGTCTCCTCAGTTACTGCACACCATCATGTTTTGCACAATAATTCATTTTCTTTCCTTCTATGTTTATTTTTTCATGTAGTTTTTTTTATAATTATGCATGTTGTTGTATTCACACAGTTCTGATATGTGCATTAATGAACTCTCCTTTTCTTTTCTAGCACCGAGCACACTTGCTAATGTTTGATGTTATATATTATGTTGTCACGAGTTTTATTAAGGAATGGTCGATTACATGTTGATTTGTTTGCCTTGACACAGATGAAAGAGGCAGGAGGGGCAGTTTTCTGACGTTAACTCCTGCTCTCAATCATCAAACTCCATCTCATTCTTTAATAATATTCCCTTACATCAAAATGTTTTAAACAGTCCATGACAGTAGTTGACACAATTGGGTAAGCATCAAGCTGTTTATACATCAGTGTGACTCCGCCCACATTAGATCAGTAAACAGTACTGAACAAATTGAGCTGAAGCGTCTTATGTCACACTCCTGAAACAGATTGAACTGTTGTCATGGCGACATGATGAGACTCAACAAAAGATGTGACCGATGACATTGACGTGACTAATTTCTGTTGTGTTTTTATTTGATTTTTTTCTGCCCCTTGCTCCTGCCTCATCCCCTATGTATCTGTGGTACATTTGTTTGCTTGTTTTTCCTTCCCATTTCCCTTTGACTCTACCTCCCATGTTCTCACTCACTGTTCAGCACACATGTGCACGGAGAGGTGTCAGTTGTAAATCACATTTCACTGTCGCCCTCCCAGATACCAGACCAATAAAGAAAACCCAAAGTCAAAGCTAGCGTTGCACATGCGGTCAAATGCGGATAAACAAAGGGACAATGCGATTGCGATTATGTTAAGGCTGGAGTAGAAAATGCATCTTGTGTGCATATTGACGAGCAGCGTTTGCAGATATAGATAGGGTCGTCCAGGATACCGTTTTGAAAAAGTCAAGTTCAATCTCAACCTCTTGTTTTGTCTTGTTTGTTCTTTGCTTCTCAATTTTCTTTCTTTTTCGTAACTGTATCTTTTTTTTTTTTAGTCGGTCTCTCACGTTCTTCGTCACTTTTTGCCCTTTGCGCCTCTTCTCATTCGCACCACTCTCAGACTGTAGGGGGAAAGGAGGGAGGTGGAAAGAGATGGAAGGAATGCAAGAGGGAGATAGGGGCGAGCTTGTGATTGAAAGTGATACAAAGTGAGGGAGGGGGGCTGAAGGAGTGAAAATGAGAGTTTCTTGAGCTGTTGCTAGCCTCTCACTAATTGAGAAGACTGCTTCAGACAGTGCCCCCCCACCCTCCCTTTCTGCCAGTGAATGTGTTTTATCTGGCTTAGCTGTCATTCTAGCTGGCCATCCATTTCTGGTCTGGGAATAAAATAAATAGCCTTCAATGTCCTGCACCTCTGTGCAAACAAGTTAGCGAGTGCACACAGGCCCATGCTTAAAAAAAGAAAGAAAGGATGTTGTGTAATTTATGTGTTTTTTTACCGTCAAACCAAATCAGCCCCTCTCGGTTTGGAAATGTCAGAGTAGCTTCCTCATAGATATGAATACTAGAAGCGTGCCGTGAGCCAATCTGAAATGACGTCACCACAGGACGTCCATTTTTAGACAAGGCTGGTCGATCACTCATAACATTACAGTCGATGGAGTACGACTTCAAAATAACACTAGGTTGCTCAACACAGTCTATGTTCAATCAACTTGTATTGTTAGGTGTACATCAGAGATTATTGGCACAAACAAATATGCCCTAGTTTTCCTCCCCCCAAAAATGTCAGTCTGAATCACAGCCACCTCACTAAAGTTTGTAATAAACCAATCTGTTTGTAAATCCATCAAGAATTACAAGAATTTAATTGAGTAAATCATCCAATTTACAGCTGACAACAGCACAGCGCAACAAAGCAGTCCTCTGTTCTAAGATGGTCGACGAGTGGCGACGCTGTCGAAGCCGCCTTAAGCCATCTCGCCTTTGCAATAGAAAACTGAGCTTCCTCCTAATAGCTTCTCACTTGCCCATGTTTGGGGAGTCTGTGAGCTTCCTGGAAAGCCAAACACGAGCTTAATAGTTTGTAAAGGTAAATTAAATGTCATTTGCAGCCGGGATGGCCAATTACTTTAATAGAATCGAAATCGGTTTAATGAGCTGACATTTGCATGCAGGAGATGCAATCGCATGATGCATCCGTGCCAGTCAGCGCCGGTATCTGGGAGGGGAAAGTCAGTTTATTTGTTGACCTACGTGGATGTGAACCGAGTCACCGTGAGCGTCAGTGGGCGAGCATCCAATGTGAATGTGGTAACAATGGCCGCTTTTGCAGACATACGAGACACCGGGGCCAAGCCTGTGATGGTCTACATCCACGGGGGATCCTACATGGAAGGGACGGGCAATATGATTGATGGCAGCGTCCTGGCAAGCTACGGCAATGTCATCGTCATCACCCTCAACTACCGCGTTGGAGTTCTTGGTAAGTTTTGTCAGTTTTTAGCCACATTGTTCACATTTATGGAGTTGCTGGGATGCCTGTAAAGAAGATGATGCATGGGTTGCTTTTGAGGAAAATTGGATAATGATTGTTTTGGTATGATGGTCAGAGAGCAATGGCCCTATTTCCTCACACAGTGGCCGGGACTTATTAATTTACATTATAGTTAACGAAAATCAATAAAACAAACTGAAACTTCATTTTATTAGATCAGAATTAGTGCCATCTTTGTTGGACAATCATGACATTTATAATGGTATCTTGCACTAGACAAATACTCCATATATTTAAAAAAAAAAAAAAGGAATACAATAGCGTAATGAAGATTAAAATAAAATGAGGCATTTTTGGGAAAAAAACAGTAACACAAACTAATAAAAACCACTATAAAAACTAAGTAAATCAACCGAAATCATTAAATAAAAAAAATTAAAAATGAATAAATAAATAATATAAGTGACAATTAAGTAACAAGGACTTGATATGTCCTGTGATGCGATAGTGATGCAATAAAATAAATGTTCAATGCCAGTAAATATGATATCAAGAAAAGCATTGTGAAATGGTGTCCTTGTTTGTTGATGGTTCAGATTGACTCGCAGATAAATCTTCTTTCAGAAATGCTTTTGTACCTGCACGTATTGTGTGCGCGCATGCATGCATGCATGTGTGCGTGTGTGTTGTGGGGGTGGAAGGGGAGAGAGCCAGAAAAAGAGGGGGAGTTAAAGGAAAGAAGTCAGCTCCATGGTAACAGCTGCTTGTAACACAAAATGGAGTTTGTTAGCACACTAAGCTTTTTTAATCCACCAATCAGCATAAAGATAATTTCCTGAATATTTTTTACACTGAGACAAACAATTTATACCATTAACTTGAAACAAAGTAGGATTGTTGTCCTCTGTAAATTTTATGTCAACGAATCAGAGCAAATTCCCCCCCTTTATTGACAAAGTTCATCCCGTCAAATTAAACTGTAGAATTTGCACAAGAGGCTCAATTATTGCCTCATTAAATTGCAGAGTCCATGTACTGCCTGTGCCATGTTATTTACCTTGTGATATTTACCAGGTTTTAGAAAGATTGAATGTGCGGTAGCGTTTTAGCAATGGTACTGGAGACATTTTTGTCATTTGGGATACAACACAGATGAAAGTATCCAGTATAATTAATGAATTAAACTGGACTAGATTAGCCTAGATGAATTCTTAGATTTGAGCAGCACTCTGAGAGCAGTATTAATTTAACAATATTTATTGTGATTTTAGTTTTCAGTGGGAGGCATTTTCAAACAGAATAATAGATATCTCACCATGATGTAGAGAAAATTAAGACTGCAAATTATGACAACAACTTAATTCCAATTAGTAGCATTTGCAGCATATAATTAGTATCATTAGCATTATAGACCAGTGGTTCTTAACCTGGGTTCGATGGAACAGTAGGGATTTGGTGAGTCGGTCTCAGGGGTTTGGCAGAGCCTCAACTGCGGAGGTCCGAACACACCTGATTTATTGTGTAAATTCATGATGACGCATATCTGAACTGGTCTCGCAAAGGCAACAGCAGAAATCACACTGATTTGCAGGTATGTAATTTGTTGTTCATGCATTGTTTTGGTTTCGTTCTTTGTACAAGGTGATGTTCATGCACGGCTCATTTTGTGCACCAGTAAAAAACATCTGTCTTGAATTTGAAATGTTTCACTAAAGACGGGTTTGGTGAATGCGCATATAAAACTGGTGGGGTTCGGTACCTCCAACAAGGTTAAGAATCACTGTTATAGACGCTTACTTTTTTTGATACAGCTCTGCTACTGGTTGCCCTTACATTGTGCAAGTGTACCTAATGAAGTGACCAGTGAGTGTAATGGAATGGTAAAAGAATGCAGGCGAGATTTATACAGTATGCAATGTAATAATGGCAGAAAGATTGCTTGCAAAGTATTTTGTCCTGCTGACCTTGTTTATTGTGAACACGAAATGGTTGGTATGTGGAATGGGCGCAGCTCTAAAGGTGTTACATGAAAGAGGAGATTGTTGACTAAGTGTTGCTTTAACATACAGGACAATGAGTTGCATCTCACATGCATGATGTTTAGTTTTGTTTCTACCACATTCTATTGATTTGGCATCCAGTCATCAGACTGCTTCTCTGATGTCTTATGATCTTTCAGCAGAGGTGATAGAGTAGCCAGAATTTCTAGTCAAGTAATTTTCTTTAAAAAAAATACATTTATTTATTTTACCTTTATTTATCAAGATGAGGCAATGTTTGTTTGTTTATTATTTTGCATCCCCATTTGCTGTCATAATCTACCCTGACATCCTTTTCTCAATTCACATACAAAACCAAATAACGTTTTGTTATTTTTATTCATATGCAATGCCGACCTGGCTAAGGTGCACCTAGTGTGAGTGTAATTACTTTAGAATAGCATGACTGGAGTAAAGATAAAAAGTAGTTCTCCAAATAATAATTTGAGCAAATATTTGATGGAAGCTACTCAAATACAGAGTAACTGGCAAGTAACTTTTGCATTTAACCACCGGGCAGAAATTTGATTATATTGAACGTTAAACCACATTTATCAGCTATGCTGACATCTGCTTCACGATTTGAAAACAATATGAGCTCTGCCACCTTGCAACTTTACCTTCAGTCCACTGCATACATACTCCCTGATTTATCTGAGTGCGCACAAGCCTTTCTGCAGAGAGGAACATCAACGGCTCTAATTTGGTCAGAGGAAGTGCAACCGGCATTGAGGTGCTCTGGGTTACTTGCCGGTTTTACTCCACGCAGCATTACATTTTGCAAACGCAGACCCAGACAACCATGTGCATATTTCACAATTGAAATGAATGTAGATATTTTCCTCAGATCCAAACGTTCTTTTTTTTTTTTTGTAGTGTTTCCATCTGTTTTCTATACTGCTTATCCTCACTCGGGTTGGGATTTGCAAGATAAATATAGATTTCTACTTGGCTCCATTTGAATCGTAAAATTGACTAGTCATTAAAAACATGTGAAACAAAGTCAGATGATCTAGCTAAGACTCTCTGACAAACAAAAATCTATCACCAAATAACTACCTGTCACCAAAATTATAAATAGTAAAAGGAATGTGAATCAGTGTAACAGACAGATAAAGTACCTTTTCCTCTTTTAAAGTGAAGTTTAATTGAAGGACTATAATGGAGTAACCTGCGACTGCTCACCTCTGTTAATCAACCTTGGAAAGGTGTAGTCCTGGCTTAACATGTGCCGTCCAACCACGAGTGGAAGGCTCAGCATCCAAGGCTAAAAGGCGTTATAGGCATGTTCATGCTCATATTTCCTTCATGACACTTCATTTATGAGTCAGATGTTTCTACTCTCACCACCGCATTTCGCTAAATGTCATTCTACATGCATGCACACACACCCTGCAAACAGGGCATGTCAGTGCTCTAAGCATGCACATACTCATGCACGTGCATACACACGGTTCGCACATCATGACAAAAAAAATGCACACGCACTGATGTGCTTGGCTCAATTGCACAAACACACAGAGTTGTTCGCTTGGTAAGATCCTTCTGAGAAGCAATGCATGTGCTTGAGCGATAATGTAGCGTGGTCCGATAATCTCCCCATGGTGCGGCTTTAACTGTTATCACAGACACACTCATACAGCGCAAATAAAACCAAGGCCAGGGAGAAATCGGAGCACGATATGCAAATTTGCGCGAAGCTGTCTGAAGCGTCAGCACTTCAAAAAAGTGTTGACCTACCATTTGCTCAAAATGACATGTGGCAGTCTCTTTTTAGCTAGTTGACATTTTCTGGAGACATAGGTGGTCAAAGTACTCTACTCAAGTAGAAGCACCAGTTGTGTACGGTCCCATCTCAATTTAATTCTTCTCTGTCAATTATCATGAGCCCTTCCTTTAGTCATTAATCATATTGTTTCTTAAGGTCACATTTTTTCGTTTCAGTCTTATCATTTTTAAATGACAATTAATTAGATGCCAAGCAAAATCACAAAGCCACCACCGTTTGGCATTGGAAGTTCCGCTGCATACATTGACACATTGAGTAAAAATCAGGAATAAAAACTAATACGTAGGCTACGGGAAATACATAATACATCGTCTAATAGGACTGTCATTAAAAGATAGATACGAGCGGCTGGGATCATTGCAAAGAGAAAGAAATGTCACCTCTTCAGATGCTCCAAGGCTAATTCACTTATTTATATCATAAATAAAAGTAGTGATTTATTCACTGAATAAGAGTAAGCACTTCAATGTAAATAGATAAATAAATGAAGATTCTGAAAAGCTGTTTTAATTAAGCTGCTTAAAGGGATGTGGGAATAGTGGAGGCAGAGAGAATTAGACAAGATAATGAGTTTAGTGTAAAAGCAGACAAGGCAAGTCAAACCATCTTTTTTGGACACTAATATCAGTTCATGGACAGTCAGAATATGGCATTAATATTGCAATAAACATCTTTGAAACAGATAACATTCAGAATATTTAACACAGTCTTCAGAAACAAACGACTCACTAACAAATCTGTACTGAAAGTTATTTTAATGTGCGAATGAAGAAAAAAAATGTTTTCACCAGTTTATTGCAATAAATTAACTCCAAAACCTTTCTAAATGTCAGTGATTAATGTTTTATTCATGTTTCATTTTTTTAGTTTGAGTCACAGCATTTCTACAGTCAACGTCTCCTCCAGCTTTTCGATGTTAGTCCTAATGGATCAAAATTATTGAGAGATGCTGCTCTGTGTATTATGAAATATAAATGGCGCGTTTGTGTTGTTTCCGAAAGATAAGCTACAGAAGATTGAATCTATTATCCAGCACGGTTTTTGAACGTATTCTGCAGTGAATAGACAAACTGCATTGAGTTGTTTAAATTATGTTCTAACTGTGATGTTTTTAAAACACCATCACTCGTGTTCCAATTAAAGATGAGTCTGTAACGTTATTATGGTTCTCCTGCAGCTCGAAGCTCTTTGCTACTGAAACGGTAATTATTGCTTCAAAGAGTATACCGCAATTCTCTCGAGTCCCCATTTAGAAACTTTCACATCTCAACCGCTCAGTGTGTAGACGATTGAACTTTTTTGAGTTAATCGTTAATCACTTGTTGATCCACCGCGGGATGATTATCACCCAGCGAGCTTTGAGTCGGGTCAGTCACTGCAGGTCGGGAATTGGAGAGGAGAGATTGTGTTTTAGAGTAACACTGTTTGGAGCTCTGCTCTTTGAGCTGCATGTGTGTGAAATACATAGCATGGGACTGCTCTCGTCACGTTATTCCTTATAAAAAACACTGGAACGGAGAGGCCAATACCTTTGTTTTTCCTTTGGAGATGACATCAACAGATAAATACGAGAGAATAAATGAATATTTCCTGGCTGTTTCTACATTTGGACATTTCGACACACAAGTTCCCAATTGTGTCCAGGTGTGGACATGTGACTGAGTGTTTTGTGTCCCAGGTATATCTCAAGACTTTGCTTAGTCAAAAAATAAATAGCTCTGGATGTTTACGCTTGGTTTTATATTTTGGGTTTGTGTGTATAGACTGCATTTTTTCTACAGTAGTAAAGAGCTCATAACTTGATTTACTTGTATAGCAAATCCATTAACTCCATTTAAATGAATTTAGATGCCATTATTCCGTTCTAGGCCCCCAATAAACCAGCATTTATTTTTTTTTGTTTTTCATTTTTTTCTTTAACAAGAAAAGTGGAATAGTACTGTAATTTGTGAAAACACTCATCTTCGGGTAGTGGAAGGTGTCTCAATGATGACATAAGCTTGGTTTCCGAGAGCTTTATACTTGTGGAGTACCAGAAGCAAAAAGGGTAACTCAGAGAAGCGTGGGTGTAGGGTGACCCAAGTCAAATTGGCCGTAGGTGAAGGTCCACGACAGTTGTTGTTGATTCATGTTCTTTTTCTCACCTCTATTGCAACGTGTGGGTGTCTGAACAAATAGGATCTCGAATGTAAGCGGACCAAATTAATTTCTTGAGTATTGTCTGGGCTCTCCCTTAGAGAAGCTCCGTCATCTGGGAGGAGTTCGGAATAGAGGGCAAAGGAATTAAAGGAATTGCTCTCTTGAAATACTTTTGGACTGGGAATACCATGTGTGTCGGTGTGTGCATGTGTTTGTGTGCGTGTGTGTGTGCGTGCGTGCACATGTGTGCGTGCGTCTGTGTGTTTGCAGTTGCCACGCTTCTTTAAAGATATGTAATGACCCCCAGTAAGAGGGGAGTATCTTGCATCACTTCTCTTTACAAATATAATTACTCACCGGGTGGACAAACCCTGTCCATTGGGTGGTGGTGGTGTGGCTAAAAGGGGAGGGGTGGGAGGTGTCAGGGGGCTGGGGGGGGGTAATTTATTTACCACTTTGAGAAACATCAAAAATGACGAAAGTCTTGCCAGAACTCAAGGTGAGACACTCCCTCTCGGCCCCTTCTGTAAAGAGAGCATCGCCTCCCTTGTGATTATGACCTTTGATGACTGATTTCTAGATCGCTCTAATTACAGCCTTGTTTTTTTGTCGCTGAAATCTGTCATTTCACATTTAAGTCATTCGGGCCTTGAAAACCAACCATTTCCAATCAAAATAAGATCAAACTGCACCAGAGAGTATATATCTCAGGTCAAAGCTTCAAACTTGTAATGGTGCCTTAAATGTTTAGTTGTGTATTATTGTAACTTTGTCCCACTTGTCCTTCCCTGGTGCTTAAGAAAGTGGCTTGTGCGATTTCATCCACAGATTCTGGGAGAAGCTAATTAGTCAGGTTTGAACAATAATGAACTCAGGAATCTCAGCTTAATATGTGGTAAACATATCAAAGTCAAAGTCAAAGTCAAAGTCAGCTTTATTGTCAATTTCTCCACATGCCAAAGACACACAAAGAAACCGAAATTTGGTTCCCCCCTATCCCACGGTGACAAGACATGGCCCACAACAGACAAACAAGTAAACAAGTATAACAAAAGCGTGCTGAATAAATAATGAATAAATAACCACAAATAAATAAATAAATAAGAGGAGCAAAAAAAAAAGGAGCAAGTGCGCGTACAGCAGACATTCCAGAAAATAGCGCAACAGTGCCGCACGCTACGCAGAAGGGGGTAGCGAGTTCAGGGCCCTAACAGCCTGGAGAAAGAAGCTGTTGGCGAGTCTGGTGGTGCGGGAGCGCAGGCTCCTGTACCTCTTCCCAGAGGGAAGAAGGTCAAACAAAGAGTGAGCCGGGTGACTCACATCTCTCGCAATCGAGGTTGCCTTGCGGGTGAGATGGGAGGTGTAAATGTCCTTCAGGGAGGGGAGCGAAGCACCGATAATCTTACCAGCCGTATTCACTATGCGCTGCAGGGCCTTCAAGTTCTGTTCAGTGCAGTTACCACCCCAGACAGCGATGCAACTGGTGAGGACGCTCTCAATGGTGCCACGGTAGAATGTAGACAGGACTGCCTGAGGAGCACATGCACGCCTGAGCTTCCGCAGGAAGTACAGGCGGCGCTGAGCTTTCTTTGCCAGTGACGAGGTGTTCGCGGACCAGGAGAGGTCCTCACTGATGTGCACCCCCAGGAACTTGGTGCAGCTCACCCTCTCCACCACAGCACCGTCGATGATCAGCGGCAGGTGTGTTGTGTGACCCTTCCGGAAGTCAACAATGATTTCCTTGGTCTTATTGACGTTCAGCAGGAGGTTGTTGTCCCTGCACCACGTGGTCAGAAGGTCAACTTCCGACCTGTACCGAGTCTCGTCGCCCTTCGTGATGAGACCCACCAGAGTCGTGTCGTCAGCAAACTTCACTATGCGGTTGTCGCTGTAGGTCGCAGTGCAGTCATGCGTCAGCAGGGTGAAGAGCAATGGACTGAGCACACAGCCCTGGGGGGCCCCCGTGCTCAGCGTGATGCTGGCGGAGATTTTGTCGCCAACACGCACCACCTGATGCCTCTGACAGAGGAAGTCCAGTAGCCAGTTGCAGAGGGAGGTACTGAGGCCCAGCTCGTCGAGTTTGCAGATGAGTCACTGCGGCACAATGGTGTTGAAGGCAGAGCTGAAGTCCACAAACAGCAACCTCACATATGAGTCCTTTCTCTCCAGGTGGGTGAGGGCCGAGTGGAGGGCAGAGCAGATGGCATCCTCAGAGGACCGCTTGGCACGGTACGCAAACTGGAAAGGGTCAATGGTGGGGGGGAGAACGGACTTGATGTGCTCCATGACAAGCCGCTCAAAGCACTTCATGATGATGGGCGTCAGTGCCACGGGGCGGTAGTCATTGAAGCAGGACGGTGCAGGTTTCTTCGGCACAGGAACGATGGTGGCGGCCTTGAAACACGAGGGGACGATGGCCTGCTGCAGGGAAACGTTAAAGATGTCCGTGAAGACACCCGACAGCTCCCCAGCGCAGTCCTTCAGCGCTCGACCCGGGATGTTGTCAGGGCCCGCTGCCTTACGGGTGTCAATAGCGGCAAGCGGCCTTCTCACACCGTCGGCAGAGAGGCGCAGGGGCTGCTCGTGTGGGGGGGAAGTGGTCTTCAGCGGACAAGTGCTGTTCTGGGCGTCGAAGCGAGCAAAGAAGCGGTTCAGATCGTTCAGCAGACGGACGTCGCCCTCACAGCTCCTCGGCGCGGGCTTGTAGTCCGTGATGGTCTGAATGCCCCGCCAAAGGCTACGTGCGTCCTTGCTGTCCTTGAAGTGGGTGGAGACCTTGCACGAGAACGCCTTCTTCGCTTCTTTGATGCCTCGGGACAGGTCGGCCCTCGCTGTCCTCAAGCCAGCTTCATCCCCCGCTCTGAAAGCCTTGTCCCTGGCCCTCAACAGTCTGAGGACAGCCCCCGTCAGCCACGGCTTCCAGTTCGCGCGAGTGACGACGGATTTCGAGCAAGTCACATCATATGGGTAAACAATATGAGATACACCTTTAATACATTTGGTAATCAATCAGGTGCTGGTCAATTTTGTTTTCTTTCAATCTTAATACAGCAATGCTAAACTCTATGCTTCCAACTTTGTTGAAACAGTTCAAGGGAAAGCTTTTTTGTGTTCCAGCATGACTGCTCCAGAGCACAAAGCAGATCACATAGTGGCATGGTTGGATGAGTTTTGGTGTGTGAGGCCTGACCTCAACCCCACTATACACCTTTGGAATAAACGACAGCAGTCATTGTGAGCCCGGCGTCACAGTACTTTAGTTTATTGGAACAACTGGGGTTGAACACAATCTGTTCAGTGACACTAGTTGAAATCCAGTTTGTTATGTAGTTACAATTTTTTCCTGGAAAAAATAATTTGTAAATGTGTGTTTTCTAGGTTTGCACTGTCCCATAATAAAAACATTTAAAGTGTACAGTTAATGTTAATATTGCTAAGTCATTGGTGGTGGAGTGGTACGTTGGCCCGATTTCCATTTGAGACCGTCTGTCTATACATGGGACTATACATATGCGACTGATTTGCCGGCTCTTTGGCAGACATTTTGTTTTTTCCCAAATTCTGATATTGTCAGGTTACTCATTCATAGGTTTCACAGATCAAGTGTGCATCCTGATTTGCACACATTCCAATAGTGTCAATTGATACATGGCAGGTACATAAAACATACATACATAATTTACATAAATTGTCAGTTCATTGGCAGGACAAAGCAATTCAGTTTGAGCCTGAATCCATTTAAAGTGACACATTTCTTTCCTGAGGCTAGACGTAGCACACGGACTTATAGCGATACATCTGAAGCTGATTGATTACTGCCAAAACACAAGGGATAAAATCTCATCGTTTTCTCATTAGCTGTCACAATGGTGAAAACAACAGCAATTGACATCAAAATGACAGGCATGAAGACAAATATAGCTGGAGGAAATGACAGTGGTCCCCTGCTAATACAAAAAAATGTTCGCACAGAATATTCGATCTTGAAACACCGAGGGGATCTTACATTTTGATGACAAAAAGCTAGGCTTCTTTTACTGTACACTATGTTTTTAGCCGTCTTGAAAGCCCAAAACGTACTGAGGCATGAGACTTTCGCCATTGTTTTCTGCCTCAAATTCGAGTGCTGCTGAGTTTCTCATGATCTATCATGCTCATTTCTCTCAGAATCTGTCTGCCCGTGCCCCGATCAACTTGATCAAAATCTGATTAGACCAGCTATGTAACTATATAGACGTGGTCCAAGCAGGATTAACTTCAGAGGGACTTTCTGTCAGCAATTTGCCCTTCCACTATGTCGTAAAGCCAAGCATGATGCAGAGTGGTGCACCAAATTGGCAAACGGGTGCAGCAAGGAACAAGAAAACCAGGATACTCCCTCATTTCCGCATGTTTATACCTTCATTGCACCCAAATGGATTTCTTGGTTTGATGTTAGAGATTAGAGTCACTTAGAAAATAATTTAAAAAAATATCTCAAATTAATCTTAAAGGTATTCTGGTCAACAAACAGTTCTCGCTGTAGGTGGAAGAAAAGCAGAGCAATGGCTTTTTGTCTTCTGGCAGTGCTTCTGAGACTGGGAATAGTATTTACTGGTTTTCATGGCCATTTTGACAAAGTCCTCCAAATGAAGCAAGAGAACAAAAACATATTCATCCTATTAATGTGGCAGAGTAAGGGAGTGAAGTAATGGTTTCCATGCCCCTGTCTAGTGCAGCTTTTTGAGACGCTCTGTTTCGAATGTCTGTCAGGAAATTAACTCCAAAACTTCTCTTGGTAGACAGGCTGCAATAAAGGTCTATCCTCCAGAAAAGTGGTGGTAGGGGCTTTTTTTTTTTTTTTTCTCACCATGCACAATGAATACGTTTCTGTAATACTGAAAAGCATTGGTTGAAACTGGAAGGCAAAAACTTTAAAAGTGTCTAGCCGGAGCAAAGCATTGGCATCAAGCAGCAGTATTATCGCAGCACAAAGAATTGCATGGAGCTGACTTAAACATTATGTCATGGTTTCCTTTATTTGTTATTCTTAATTCTGAAAAACCTAGTGTGTCTCATGATACTTCATATTGATATGAATCTGTCTGAGCAAGAGAAAGCTTCAGGAAATTTGGTGGACTGTGGTCTCGAGCATCTATTAGTATATTTTAGTCCTGCGCTTGACAATAATCTTGAGATGATATATAGTACCTTATATATGCCATGACAATACTGTTCAGACTAAATTGTGGCCCAGCAGTGCTCTGCAGCTATTTTTCGCCTACTGTTCACATTGTAAAACAATTCCCAGTTGATATCAGCAGTTATAGATGTTCTAAACTTGTTAGATGTTCAAAGATGAGTGCGCTGACATTCACTTGTGCACACCTAACAATGTTGGCGGCGGGAGGAAAGTTACCTGGGGTCCTACGTTCACGTTCCGAGGCGGCCGATCCCCGCTGGCGCCAGCATGGGGGCTTCCCACCGCCTGCTGGTCGGGTCGAGTCCGGTTATGTGGGTGGAGCAGGAGGGCCGGCGCCTTAAAAGCCTGATCCCTGGTTGAGTCATGACCAGTAGGAGGCCACCTCAGAAACTGCCTCAAAAGCAGGAGAGCGATGTATGGAGATGAAAGGAGACGCTTAGGATGAAATGCAAATTTTTACTGTTTTGATTGACCACCGCTCTACATTCAAAATGGAATCCTGTTGAATATTCTCTATATTTACTCAAAAGTCAAAGTCAAAGTCTGCTTTATTGTCAAGACATACAAAGATATTGAAATTACATTTCCCACCATCGCACGGTGACAAGACATAGTACACAATATACATACAAGTAAACAACACAAAAAGTAAAAACAAGAAGGCACAAACAATGAATAAATAAGAGCGATGAATACCATAATTTTCGGACTAAAAGTCGCATTAGCCATAAAAAGCCCAATAACGTGAAAAAAAACATACATAAGTCGCTCCAGAGTATAAGTCGCATTTTGGGGGGGAAATTTATTCGACAAAATCCAACACCAAGACCAGACATGAACGAGCAACAACAGGCAAACGATAGGTATGCTAACGTGACATAAAGTCAAAGTCAAAGTCTGCTTTATTGTCAATTTCTTCACATGCCAAGACACACAAAGAGATTACGTTCCCACTATCCCACGGTGACAAGACATAGTTCACAATGTACATACAAGTAAACAACACAAGGAAATGAAACAAGAAGGCACAAACAATGAATAAATAAGAGTGATGAATAAATAATAAATAAACAAATAACACACCAAATAAGTACAGGACGCTACGCAGAAGGGGGAAGAGAGTTCAGGATCCTAACAGCCTAGAGAATGAAGCTGTTGGTGAGTCTGGCGGTGCGGGAGCGCAGGCTCCTGTACCTCTTCCCAGAAAGCAGAAGATCAAACAAAGAGTGAGCGGGGTGACTCACATCACTCACAATCGTGGTCGCCTTGCGGGCGAGATGGGAGGTGTAAATGCCCTTCAGGGAGGGGAGTGAAGCACCAATAATCTTACCAGCCGTGTTCACTATGCGCTGCAGGGCCTTCATGTTGTATTCAGTGCAGCTACCACCCCAGACAGCGATACAACTGCAGAGGACGCTCTCAATGGTGCCACGGTAGAATGTAGTCATGACGGCCGGAGGAGCACTTGCTCGCCTGAGTTTCCGCAGGAAGTACAGGTGGCGCTGAGCTTTCTTCGCCAGTGACGCGGTGTTGGCGGACCAGGAGAGGTCCTCACTGATGTGCACCCCCAGGAATCTGGTGCTGCTCACCCTCTCCATCACAGCACCGTCGATGGTCAGCGGCAGGTGTTGGGTGTGACCCTTCCGGAAGTCAACAACAATTTCCTTGGTCTTGTTGACGTTCAGCAGGAGGTTGTTGTCCCTGCACCACGCGGTCAGAAGGTCAACCTCCAACCTGTACTGAGTCTCGTCGCCCTTGGTGATGAGACCCACCAGAGTCGTGTCGTCAGCAAACTTCACTATGCGGTTGTCGTTGTAGGATACAGTGCAGTCATGCGTTAGCAGGGTGAAGAGCAGCGGACTGAGCACACAGCCTTGGGGGGCCCCCGTGCTCAGCGTGATGCTGGCGGAGATTTTGTGCCCAACACGTACCACCTGAGGCCTCTGACAGAGGAAGTCCAGTAGCCATTTGCAGAGGTAGGTACTGAGGCCCAGCTTGTCAAGTTTGCAGATGAGTCTTTGTGGCACAATGGTGTTGAAGGCAGAACTGAAGTCCACAAACAGCAATCTCACATACGAGTCCCTACTCTCCAGGTGGGAGAGGGCCGAGTGGAGGACAGAGCAGATGGCATCCTCAGAGGACCGTTTGGCTCGGTACGCAAACTGGAAGGGGTCCATGGTGGGGGGGGGAGAATGGATCTGATGTGCTCCATGACAAGCCGCTCAAAGCACTTCATGATGATGGGCGTCAGTGCCACGGGGCGGTAGTCATTGAAGCAGGAGGGAGCAGGCTTCTTCAGCACGGGTACGATGGTGGCAGCCTTGAAACACGAAGGGACGATGGCTTGCTGCAGGGAAATGTTAAAGATGTCCGTGAAAACACCCGTCAGCTCCCCAGCGCAGTCCTTCAGCGCTCGACCTGGGATGTTGTCAGGGCCTGCTGCCTTACGGGTGTTGATAGCGGCAAGCGCCCTCCTCAGGCTGTCGGCAGAGAGGCATAGGGGCTGCTCATGTGGAGGGGGAGTGGTCTTCAGCGGGCAAGTGCCGTTCTGAGCGTCGAAGCGAGCAAAGAAGCGGTTAAGATCGTTGAGCAGACGAACGTCACCCTCACAGCTCTGCGACGCGGGCTTGTAGTCCATCATGGTCTGAATGCCCTGCCAAAGGCTCCGTGCGTCCCTGCTGTCCTTGAAGTGGGCGGTAATCTTGCAAGAGAACGCCCTTTTCGCTTCTTTGATGCCCCGGGACAGGTCGGTCCTCGCTGCCCTCAAGCCAGCCTCATCCCCTGCTCTGAAGGCTTTGTCCCTGGCCCTCAGCAGCCTGAGGACAGCCCCCATCAGCCATGGCTTCCAGTTAGCCCGAGTGACGATGGACAAACAAAGAGCTGAGAACGGGCTTGACGTAACATTCAGAGTTATTCAAAAAACTATTACATAAATAACACGTTAATAAAACCATCTGTGTCACTCCAATTCATTAAATCCATCGATCGTCCTTTGTCAACAATGCGTGCGCGCCGCTGACGGCGCTTGCACTTCAAAATATTCCACAGGCCCATATAACGATATATAAATTATATATCAAATAATTATTATATAAGCAAAAATGTTATCAAACCATCTCTGTCACTCCACATCATTAAATCCATCGATCGTCCTTTGTCAGCAATGGGTGCGCGCGGCTGACGGCGCTTGCACTTCAAAATATTCCACAGGCCCATATAACGATACATAAATTAGATATCAAATAACTATTATATAAGCAATAGTATTATCAACCCATCTGTGCACTCTAAATCATTAAATCCATCGATCAAATTCCTCGTCCTTTGTCAACAATGACGCGCGTGCGCCCTGACGTCAGCCTCGTCGTTATTCCACAGATCTACTATATAACTATATTGTAGCGTTAACAAAGTTCAAGGAAAGACGGGGGTTTGGTAAACAGCTCTTTATTTAACAAAACAAACTTCCAGGCATTTGGCGGCGTGGACTTCCAGCCACGGAAGTGGAAGAGAGGTCCATAGAATAGGACCGGGCGTGCGTAAAAGCCATGACCGAGCCCTATCCACCGTCCCCGGACAGCCACCCGGCCGAGCGCCGGCCCCAGACTTCCATCCACGGAGGTGAAAGAGAGCAACATAGAATAGGACCGGGCGTGCGTAAAAGCCATGACCGAGCCCCATCCACCGTCCCCGGACAGCCACCCGGCCGATCACCGGCCCCAGACTTCCATCCACAGAGGTGAAAGAGAGCTCCATAGATTAGGACCGGGCGTGTGTAAAAGCCATAATAGTTTTTCAAACCTTCTGTGTCACTTCAAATCCTTAAATCCTTCAAACTCTTCATCCTCCGTGTCACTTAGAAACAAAGCCGCTAATGATGCCGGTAGTACGTGGGGCCCTTCGTCATCTTCGTCATCCCGTGATCAATCTTTGTCCTTTTTGTAAACAACTGCCGCGCAGCTCTGCTGATGTCACTTGAAATTCAAATTACAGTAATCCCTTGCTACATCGCGGTTCATATATCGCAGTTTCACTTTTTTGGGGGGAAATTTTTTGAAAAAAAACACATATAAGTCGCTCCTTGTTATAAGTCGCCCCCCAAACCAAACTATGAAAAAAAAACGCGACTTATAGTCCGAAAATTACAGTAAATAATAAATAAACAAATAACATAATAAATAAGAGGAGCAAAAATGGAGCAAGTGTGCATACAGCAGACAGTCAGAATATAGCGCAAAAGCACAGGATGTTACGCAGGAGGGGGGAGAGAGTTCAGGATCCTAACAGCCTGGAGTATGAAGCTGTTGGTGAGTCTGGTAGTGTGGGAGCGCAGGCTCCATATGCGAAATTTATTGACGAAATGTGTTCAAATTCCGGGAGGCCGTGCGCATGCGCAGTGGCCGGAAATAGCTCCAGCCGAGCGGATCGGCTGTTTATAAGCACCGCGGAGGAGATCGCGGAGCCTTATTCGACTTCCAGTGGCCGGCGAGCTCGCGCACGCCGCCCGGCACCACCGGGAGGCCGGAAATAGCTCCCGCCGAGCGGATCGGCTCTTTATAAGCACCGCGGAGGAGATCGCAGAGCCTCATTCGATTTCCAGCAGCCGACGAGCTCGCGCACGCCGCCCGGCACATCCGGGAGGCCGTGCGCACGCGCCAAGTGGCCGGGAATAGCTCCCGCCGAGCGGATCGGCTGTTTATAAGCACCGCGGAGGAGATTGCGGAGCCTCATTCGACTTCCAGCAGCCGGCGAGCTTGCGTACGCCGCCCGGCACAGCCGGGAGGCCGTGCGCACGCGCCGGGTGGCCGAAAATAGCTCCGGCCAAGCGGATCGGGACTTTATAAGCACCGCGGATGAAATCGCAGAGCCTCATTCGACTTCCAGCGGGCCGCGCACTTGCGCACGCCGCCCGGTTCAAATTTTCTAAGTGCCAACGGCTCTTGCGCCATAAAGAGTCCGCCTCGGCTGGTTCCCCAGGTCGGCCAGAACAAGTGAAAATTCGGCCTCTTCCCCTGGAAGTCCGGCCAAGTTTGGCGAATATTTTCTAAGTGCCAACGACTCAACCGCCGTAAAGTGTCCGCCTCGGCTGGTTCCCCATGTCGGCCACCACAAGTGAAAATTCGGCCTCTTCCCCTGGAAGTCTGGCCAAGTTTGGATAATATTTTCAAAGTGCGAACGACTCAACCGCCGTAAAGTGTCCGCCTCGGCTGGTTCCCCGTGTCGGCCACCACAAGTGAAAATTCGGCCTCTTCCCCTGGAAGTCCGGCCAAGTTTGGCGAATATTTTCTAAGTGCCAACGACTCAACCGCCGTAAAGTGTCCGCCTCGGCTGGTTCCTCCGGTCGGCCAGAACAAGTAAAAATTCAGCCTCTTCCCCTGGAAGTCTGGCCAAGTTTGGCGAATATTTTCTAAGTGCCAACGACATTCATTTAGACATGGCGATTGAATGTTTACGTACCGGTAGTTATTGTCGTTGCTTGACGCGCGATGACTCGCACATTCACTCAATACCCAGTACTTCCCCCTAGCAGTCATCGTCGCTGCCTGGCTTTCGATGTCCGTTATTGAGGTGAGAATATTTGAAATTGTTGCTGAGGATGCATGTTAATGCGACGAACGCTTTATAATGATTCAGTTTATCGCAGTTTGATTAGCCTGACGGACGCACACCCACGCATAATGAGATGCATGAGAAACGGCCTTGGTTACCATCACATTTGAAGCGATGAATACGAAGTTACATTTTATGACTCGGTGTATAAGTCGAGGTCGATTTTTTTCGGTCGATTTTGGATCGAAAAAGGTCGACCAATACACCGGCAAATACGGTAGTTACAGTTAGTTTGTATCCTAATTACATACTGTTCTTTTCATTTCTCCCCAAGCATGTATAGAGCCATAATATTGTAGTAAACTGCAGATATGATACCACCGCTAAATTGTAACATTTGAGGATATACACAGCTCGAATGACAAAAATAACCACATTGGCTCTGAAGACTGCAGCATACTACCCCCAGTCTCCACTTTGGTTTAGCGCCCCTTCGTACTGCGCTCAGTCTTCTATCGATTAAAATTACAGTCCTTAACGTGGCCAACAGCCACCCGTCAGGAAGTAGATGATCCCCTAATCTTCCCTTGTTATTGTTGTTTGTTTCTGTGTCACTTCAATAATGGGTGAAAAGCAGTGGTTTCGTGTCGATCGATATCGATAGATATCATGCAGTGGAAAGGCGGCACTATTTGTTTTGTTTTGTTTTTGTTGTTCTTGAGCGATTGTTTCCCTCTTTGTGACAACCTGCTGTTGATTTAGTGTTGTAAGAATTTTTGTGCAAAAATCCAACACCCAATAATGCGTAATTCTTAAATTTTGACCCAGATGGCTAATTTATTGTTAATGAAACTGCACACACTTTTCTCATTACGAAACAAACGAGGCACAGAGGACAGTTTTTTTTAGAGCTTGACATTTTATAGTGGGACATACAGAAATCAATACACAATTGTTTTGTTTCTTTCACTAACAAGCTATTGCCGTACCTTTGCCGAAATGCTTTGCATCTCAAAAATTCGTCGAAAGGAAAGCCCAACAGTTGCTTTCATCTGATCAGTTTGTCCGCTAGATTTTTTGGGGAAACCGGAGATGCCGTTTGCTAATATAAAATACACAGATGGAACAGCAATGTAGTTTCAGGAGAATAATAACAGCTCTGAGTCTTTTTTAATGATTTAATTATTTATTTATTTTGCGGTTGTATCGAATATATGCCATAGACAAACTTTCATTATGCGAATGAGCATTTCATTCTCTCCCATTCTAACGTGATCATGGAGTCATCGCTAATTATTCGTCATTCTCAAAGTTGTCCTTAATTGTGTTTGAGCATCAGACACAATAGGCAAGTCATACTGCACACATTAGCATCAATCGGCTTTCTTTTATTTCTGCACTCCTACCATTCAATTTCAAAATAGTTTTTATACCAGGAGAGTATTTTGCATCACCAGCCACATTTTGCCCTTTGTGACAGGTTTTATTGTACTATAGTGAAATGACCTTTTGTTGCAAGGCATTAAACGAGTGTTCCCTCAACCTTTAACGTGTTATTGCTTCCCACGTCCCCATATGACATAATGATTGCACGACTTTTTGCAGTGGTAACTGATGAATACTGGTGAAAGGTGGCTGACTTAGGGTGCTTCTTAACACTTGAAAAGTAAAATTGACAAGACTTTGTCACTGGCAATGAGCTAATGTAGTATAAAATACATAAACAGGGAATTTACCCCCAACATTTTACTTTCTTTAAACCATCCATTTATTTTCTACGACACCTTTTAAAATATTGTGTGGTGTGTCACTGGTGAAGGATGCCATCAGTAAGATTTTTCCCAATTTCTTTTTTGTTTTCCCCCAAGACTTTCTATAAGACAAGTCTATGCTGGAGCGTCTTCTTTGTGGCGCCTGAAAGATCTCTTTGTGGTCATTCTGAATGCTTTGTTTCCCTTTGTACTTGCTCTGGTGGGGATTGTGGGCTTCCTACTGGCAGCATATTTCTTTTCTGACTGCATTTGTCCCTAAGGACCCTGTTACTTGACAAAAAATACAAAGTCGCTGCTGCTTCTTTTTCTTCCTCAAGGGAAAACATATACAAGTAACAGTTGTATCCAACATTTACACCTTTCAAATGCCATGATTGACATTATTGATCATCTGGAGGTGCTTTGTCGGGGGCGCTGTTAATGTTTTAGAAGGCAAACTGCGGTAAGCACTTATTTAGGGGACATGATCAATATATCCGTACTGTCAAGCTGAAAAGTGCAATCCTGCAAAGTACCTTTAATTGGACCCCTCTCACTCTACATTCAACTACAGATCCAAATCTTATATATAATGTCTCCTTAAGATACACTCCACATATCAAAGTATCGAGACGCATATCTGAATCAATTAATTTCTTGATCAGCAGTTGCACTATACCCTTTCGTTCCTCCTATCTTAATTATTCATTTTACATTTGCAAACAATTGTATGCTTCCAACTTTGCTGGAACAGTATGGAAAAAGCTTTTGTTCTTTTCGAAAATGACCCAGTGCCCCAATACACATAGCAGTAAAGGCATGTTAGGATGACTTTGTTGATAAAGAACCTGAAAAGAAACACTGACCTCAAACCCTTTAACATTTTTGTTGTTGTCAGTCTGCCAGAGAGACTGAGTAATTTTTGCTTCCTGTGCAATCCCTGTGTGACCCAATGATTGTGTCTGCATTGTCAAGCAGTTATCAGACAACAATATGACTTTGAACACAAGCTATTTCAAGGGTCAAAACCACCAAGATTTTATTATGTCACTTTGTCACTGCATACAGGCAGTCTTATAAGATCGCAGTGCTGCTTTTCACGTCAACAAAAACATAGTGTCATAATTAATTAATTAGTTGATTACACTTACTGGACTAAATACTGTAGATTTCATTGCATTGTAAGAATAAAAACTTTGCAGTCATTGCTGAATTGGAAATATTGCGCGTTTAATGTTTAAAAATTACAATCGCTTGTGTGTGAACAGTACACAGTTCACATTTTGGCTTATCAATGGTTAGTACAAGGATGACAAAATAAAGCCCGCTATAAAACAGTATATACTAAAACTCCACTTGTTATACAAGATACAAAAGTATATCTACATATGAAGCCTAATGAAACTAATTGGTTAGTTACATTTTAATAAAGATTATAGCCAGGGTTGACTTTGGCTTGTTCTGAATTAGCCCTTAATTATGCTGTTATAGGCCTGGACTTCTGGCGGATTTCCCATGATGCAAAATATCGCTCCTCCTCTCCATCTGTTCACCTTCATATCGTGTTAGCAAATGTCTCTAACATCTTTTGCATCATCTCTGTGGAGGGGCGTTTGCAAAACACTATGACAATGATTATTATTATTATTAGGACTAGAAGTAGTGTCAGCACGTTATTGGTATTGGCAGATGGCTACACTGAGGCTTCTTGAAGTTTCTGTCGATGAGGATTTTATATTCACCGCAGTTGTCAAGTGAGTACATGAAGGGAATCACTGAGGAACTTAGAAGCATTTTTTTTTTGCCAACAATAACTAATAGGTAAATGCATCCATCAATTTGCGATACATCAGATAATGTGTATTGAAGAAAACAACAGTCATCAATGCATGTTGTTGGATTTTTTTTTTTTAACTTTACAACCTTGCTGTTTTTAAAATCACAAACAGTACAGACAGGCTAAGACAACAAAAAATAATAAAAACAAAAAAATGTGTAGGTGGACTTCAAAACATTGACCAGTAGCGTTATGAAGATAATATCAATAATTTGTCCGAGCCCTGAATAATTGCAAAACATTTTCAGAGGAAACAGCTCTTGATGCTTTTGAGACTCAGTGGAGTTGAAGAATTGAAAGTCAGGAAGAGTTTGTACAGCTTTTGGGATGTGTCCATCATGGAGTATATCACATCTAGATGCACTTGTGTCTTGTGTTATATGGCATTAATCATCAGCTGCCAAAGCTGAGCATCAAGGTTAGCAGTCTTCACGTGCGGGAAGCACTCCTTATCGCTAAGCAATGTTGTAGATCAGCCATGTCAAAACTCCGGCCCGCGGGCCAAATCCGGCCCCCGGTCATATTTCATACGGCCCACAGCTTTGGTCTTATAATGTATTATCCATGGCCCGCCTGCAATGTCAAACTGAATAAAAATAAATCATGAAACTTGAAACTGTGAATCCTCCAATTACCAAAAGGTGGCAGCACCAGCCCTCTCCGCTCATTTCTGCCATGGCAACTGCAAAGAAAACGAGGAAAGTTGACATTGAGGGCCGTCGCTTTTAAGAGAAATGAATATGAATTACAATACTTCTTCACTGAAAATCAAGGCAATTGTGTTTGTCTAATTCGTAAAGATACTGTTGCCTTGTTTAAGGATTTCAACCTAAAGAGACACCATCAGACTAAACATGCTAACACATACGACAAGCTAACAGGGACTGACCGCGCTGATAAAGTGAAGCAGCTCCAAGATGAACTGGCATCACAACAGTGATTCATCACGTGGGGCTGTGAGTCAAAAGTAAATCAAAAGTAAAAATTACTTAATATTAAATATTACAAAGTGTCTATGTTAATACGGTTGAAGTTATGAACCTGTAGACATGACACAAACTATTACTTTCTGAATATTGCAAATGACAAGAGAAAAAATTCACTTGTTTTAAGTTTTAATAATAACAGACAACTTTGCATTACTTATAACTCCTGTTTAAAATGTTCATGAGGCAAAATAATTTTAAACTCTTGTAAATTAAATTATTTTATACAGTTTGTTCAATGTTATCTGACTCTTCAGATATGAATCAAAGGCAGAATTTGTGTTTTTAAAGTTGTTCACATCTGCCTGAGTGGCTTCTATTTGGTTATTTTGTCATTTAAAAAATAAAGACAATTGGGACAATGAAATTTGTTTGTATGTATTTGCATGAAATTTCTGTAGATAAAAAATGTCTGAAAAAAGTATTGGCCCCCAGCCCCCTTCACTTTATCAAATCTGGCCCTCCTTGCAAAAAATTTGGACACCCCTGTTGTAGATGGTCAGGGGGGGACGGGAATAAAAGCGATGACGAGCAAGATGTTGAATTGCTGCAGTGAAAGTGGACAGAGGAGGAAGAAAAGTAGGTTGGATTTAAAATGACCCCGGAGGCGTGGTTGGCAAAGAGTGGCACTTGAGGTGGCAGTGAAGGAGATTGCTCTGCAAAAGTAGGTGGACATTTTGGGATAATGGATTGTAGTGGGCAGCGCAGCCGAGTAGGGCAAATAACAGTGTGTGGCATGCTGTTATAGTGCAGCTGTACCAGTCGGAGGGAGAAAGGTTTCGAGAAAAATGTGTGAATGTCTGGGCACAATGCTTTTAATCACACCTCTTGAGTAGGAGTGAGGTTTTATTCAAATTGGCAGGAGGTGAGAAATCTGCCTTTCAAGTTAGTATATTTACCGTATATGAAGCTGGCAAGTGTACATGGAAGAGCTGTTGTATAAATGCATTGGGCTCATTTTACCCATGGGGAATCAAGTTCCGTCTCTTGCTGTTAATAGCAGGTACTGAAGATTCTTGAGTTCATTTAACTCCAAGATTGCTCTTGACTTTCTCAATCCAGATTGAAAAAGAAATGGAAATTAGTTCTCATCACATTTTCTACATTTGAAAGTTGCCTTAGATCAGACCTCATTGAAAACCACTCATGAACTCACCCTGACACTTTCTGGGATGTTTTTCGCTGTGTGTTTTGGGTCTTAGTGGACCCATGACCTGCGGGTGAGATCAAGCTTCCTTCCGCTGGCCTTCACGTCTCACTTTAGAACAGTGGTTCTTAACCGGGGTGCGAGAATGCTTCCTAGGGGGTGCAAGGATACCCTGGGGGAAATTTACAATTGTTCGGGGATAATGGTCAGGTAACCGAAAAAAGTGAAAAATTCTGGAAATCAAGAAGTCATTGTGTTAATTGGCATTAGGGATAATGCTAATTAAGCCTTATAGCTGTAAAGTAAACCAATTATTATTATTATAATTATTTAGGGTTAGGGGTGCGAGAACTGGTTGGTGAATTAAATGGGGTGCGAACAAGGAAAAAGGTTAATAACCACTGCTTTAGAGCTGCTTGATATTCTTGCAAATTCATTTTACCCTGCACTGATTAATTTGTTTGCATCTTGGTGAATTCTTGCTGACAGTTTCAGGATTTTTGTCTGTGCCACATACAAAGAAAAATACCTTATGCGAAAGAGAACGGCGGCATATTGTGTTTAGCTCTAGGGCAGTGGTTCTTAACCTGGGTTCGATCGAACCTCAGGGGTTCGGTGAGTCGGCTTCAGGGGTTCGGCAGATCTGGTATGTCATTGCCCCCCCCCCCCCATGGCCGAACACACCGGTAGCACCCCCTCCTCCCCCCTCCGTCAGCGGATGGCCAAACACACCGGTAGCACACACACCCTCGTCCACAGATGTCCGAACACACCGATAGCACCCCCCCAAGAAGGGTTCGGTGAATGCACATATGAACCTGATGGGGTTCGGTACCTCCAAAAAGGTTAAGAACCACTGCTCTCGGGTATATGAATGGGCTCTGGTCAACAATGATTAGGTAGCTACTGAAAAGAAATAAATATGCTAGTATATCGCAGGAAATAAATATGCTAGTATATCGCAGGAAAGGAGGCAACACTTCAGACGTTTTACTTATCGAAAAGTCAAAGGAGACTGTCTTAAGAAGTCGGTGGGATAAACAGTGTGGACTAGAAATCTAAATGGCTTGAAGGTGGAATAAAGGAGGCCATCAAAATACAGAACCTCTCTCAGCAGAGGAGGTCTATGACACAACTTATCGACAAAGATGTCCTTTCTTCCTCTCCCCAGGAGATGTAACAACCAATTGTTTGGCCCTGCAGGACTCCAAATAGTCCAACGAGTGCCGTTGACATTTAACCTCAGATAACCGGCAGGCACACCATTGAAGCCAGTGATGCAAATCACCTTGATAACAAGCCCACAGAGGTTGAATATCTGGCACAATGCAGGACAGTGTCACTTGGAGTTGGTGATGAGTAAAACTCTTAATTACAGATATGTTGTGCTGGAAGCAAATCACAATTTGTATTTTCCCCTTTACGGTACCTACACTACTCCACTGACAGAAGTATGAAATCCCAGTCCAGAAATTAGAAATCACAGATTGGCTTCTAAAACCAAATTGTGGCAGGTATTATTTTGTTTTACTGGACCTGGATTTGAAACCTCTGTCCCTTTATAACAGTTAAACAAATGACTTTTTCTAGTACAATACTGTTTTTGTAGTTCCTAGTTTGCAGTGATCATAACACATAGATCAACAAATTCATAACACACATTCTCCTTTATTGTTGTTTGTTACCGTGTTTTTTAATTCTGCATACAATGTACCGATGCCTGATGCACTTTCCTATGCTTCTAAAGTGGATATCTGATTAGCATACTGGGCTATACAGGTACGGCTACCACACAAGTAATAGTTAAGGAGATCAAAGAGATTCCGTTGGTGTTCTAGACAAAGGAGGAAAACAAGACTAAAACTCTTTGCTTGTTCCACATGATGCAAGAACATGCTTAGAATGAATGTTTCTCCATTTCGCTCTTCCTCTGTATTGTGTTTGTTTTGATTTTGGGTATAGGAGGACAACAACAGAATAAAGTTTTGCATCAGGAGCAGGCAAAAGAGGGAAGGAAATAAGATTACAGTAGGACAAAGCAGCTTAGAGAAAGGAAGTCGTGCAAATGGTTGATATCTAACAATTCATTTGAAAATTACATATTTAGAGAGAACGTCATGGTTTGCCTGCAAATAACCTGAAAACAAATTAAAATGCCATCATCTCATGCATGGAGAGTCAGAGTCAGCTTTGTTATTGTATGTGTGTGCGCACATGCGTGTGTGTGTGTGTGTGTGTGTGTGTGTGTGTGTGTGTGTGTGTGTGTGTGTGTGTGTGTGTGTGTGTGTGTGTGTGTGTGTGTGTGTGTTGCAAGTGCATGAAGGGCAACACCTTTAGTCAAATGAATAACCCCCCTAATTGCCCAAAAATGACATTTCGGTTTTGCTCTCATGCTGCCGCAGTTTTTTAGCAAATATCAGTAATTTCATTTATGTCGTTCAACAGAGGATTAAATATGTTTTTTAATGGCTTTGGTTCCTTCCTAAAAAGTTATAGCAGCAGCATTTTACAAAACAACAATTGCAGAAATAGCGTCTATACAGAGTGCAGAGTTTCTCCAAGGTTGAACTTTTCACTCAAAACCATAATTTTTTTAGGGGAGGTTTCCATCATTTTCAAACAGCATTAAGGAGAACATTGTGTCCTTCAATTCAAATTGAAAACAGCGTGCTAACATTTGTGGATTACTCGATGTAAGGTTACTTTTTGGTTCTGGTTGGAAAACAACGTGAGACACTGTAGCTGTATTCACCTTTGTCAGTTACTTTAAGTTAATGTTTAATGCAAGTTTTTTCTTTAGTTTTCATTGGGGTTTTTTCCAAAAATGTTCTAGTTGAATTATTATTAGTTTGATGCACAATTTGTCTTCGCGGGCCACATAGAATGATGTGGCGGGCCGTATCTGGCCCCCGGGCCTTGAGTCTGACACCTGTGCTCTAAACCCTTTCTCTTACTCTGCCATGTGACTCAGAGATTACACAAAGCAGTGGCGCTATTTGGACCATCTGCATTGTATTAAAACCCAATCAATCAGCATTTAAATTCAACTCTTCTGACATTTTGCTCACCAAAAACAAGTTGTAATGAATGTGAACTTTTAATGCATTTTATTCAGAAAGTTACTTTGAACCTTAAACGGCGGCGTGTCGTACTTATGGATTTTTACGGCCTCCGGCCTCCAGGGGGCGCTTTAGCAGGAAGCAAGAGCGAGACAGGTGAAGAAGAGATAATGCGCCGAAGAAGACGCGCTAGTTTGTGTTTACATTTCGCGTATCACGCAGAACGCGATCAAGACGGACATTACTGAAAGGAAGCCTTTGTACACAAACCGTCATCATGGGGGACAAAAGAAATGCATATGATGCCGCTTTTAAGCCAAAGGCAGTCGATGTTGATGACATTATCTTGTGTCTACTCTGGAGCGTATTTATGGATTTTTACGGCCTCCAGGGGGCGCTCTAGCAGGAAGCAAGAGCGAGAAGACGAAGAAGAAATAATGCGCCGAAGAAGACGTGCTAGTTTGTGTTTTGATCGTCTCGCACATCACGCACACACCCACACTCGCACTCACACAAAGAAGAGACAGAACGAGGTCAAGACGGACATTACTGAAAGGAAGCTTTTATACACAAACCGTCATTATAGGGGACAAAGGAATGCATATGATGCCGCTTTTAAGCTATACGTGTCGCTCGCTAGTTTAATGTAATTTAGCGCTTCGTGCATGAATAAGATTAGCATGAACAGACCATCATCACACTCGAAGAAATGCATAAAAGCGACGACGAAAGAGAGACTGGGAAAGTGTGAGGCGAAGGATATCTAACGCTATTCCAATCGGACACTAAGGAGGAAGACTTCGATGGTTTCAGTGCACAGGAGGAAGATGAAGACGGCTCTTTTTTTACTTTTACTGGTGTGTTTTTTTTTAACCAGCCCTGTTAGTGCTGTGCTACCGTGTTGCTGCTGTGTTGCTGCTGTGTTACCGCCGCGTCTCAGTGACTTTTCTGTGTTACTTCCGTGTTGCTGTGGTATTACTGCCGCGTCACAGGCAGTGTTTGGAAAGAAATGTTAAGGTATGTTATTAAAGCTTTAAAAAAACTTTTTGTTTCCAGTCTTTCTTTGCTAATAACTCGCGTGCACACTTCCGCGTTGCTGCGGTACGACTGCTGCGTCACTGGCAATGTTTAGAAAGACAAGTTCAAGTATGTTATTAAAACGTTCCAAAGGCTTTCTATGTACTGTCTTTCTTTGAAAAAAAACTCGTGTGCACGTGCGGTTTATAGTCCGGTGCGTCTTATGTAAGAAAAAAACTGAAATATCCCTGAATGTTAGCTGGTGCGGCTTATAATCCGGTGCGGTTTATAGTCCGGCAATTACGGTACATTTAAAATAACCCCCAAAGATAATGCTGGGCTCCATTATTGGTTTATTGTTTTTGTTGTTGCATTTATTACGGTAAAAAAGAAAGATAGGAATGAAGAATAATTCAGAGCTCATTATATTGGGTTTTAATTTTTTTTTTTTAGTGCCCATTCTGTTCAGAATTTTTTTAAGTGGGAAGAAGAGACTTAATCAGCAGTCTGTCTTAATTGAGATTACTTTATTGAAGAAAAAAATGCATTGTTCCAATAGCAAAAAAATAGTTGAAGGCATTCTTGTACATATTATGGGGGCGTCAGGTGCAGCTGAGCGGCGGTTTCTCTTGAAAAACAGTGGTGAAATGTGTTGATAAATCTTGAATGTCTTGTTGGAGCTACGTGGCTTCAGGTGCTGCCTGACATTCTCTCAGAGGAACTGCCTGTCAAAGTGATGCTGGGCCTCTGGAGTGCTGTCTGTCTCTCTCGCTGATTTCTTTCCAATAGTACTTGTTTCTCTCCCGCATTGTGAGCGTGCAAGCGTATAGCTGCAACACTTCACACATTTTTGGTTTTCATTTTTACCTACCAGCACTTTATTTCCCCACATCTAAATGTATTAAATGCTAATCTGTTTAGAGCAGTGACACTCATGGTTTTGGAACACTCGTTACAAAACAACAACTCGCAACTGGCTCACATATTGGCCAAGTGCCCATGTGAGTTGTGACCCCATGCCACTTGTCCTTTACACTCAGTGGCTGCATGCTGGCAAGTTGACCTTTATCATTAACCCTGCTGCGCGCTTGTCATTTGAAGTCTTTATTATTCATGCTGTCTTCTGGGTATATTGTATACAGAGGATGAGGAACATCAAGGAAGGATGCAGGCAGAGTTAGCACATTTGCACTCAGCAATTAAAGCACTTTAGCTGCCGCAACATCAGAGGCAAGGATGAAATCCAGTAATGATGATATGTAGCCATGGCATCTCAAAAAAGTGAAGTTTAAAAAATGGCACTTCTCTTGTAACATCACAGATACAATGACTGTAGAAAAAACATATACCGTATTTTCCGGACTATAAGTCGCTCCGGAGTATAAGTCACACCAGCCATAAAATGCCCCAAAAAGTGAAAAAAAACATATATAAGTCGCTCCGGAGTATAAGTCGCATTTTGGGGGCAATTTATTCGACAAAATCCCACACCAAAAACAGTCATGAACGAGCAACAACAGGCTAAACGATAGCAACAACAGGCTAAACGATAGGTATGCTAACGTGACAAACACAAACAAAGAGCTGAGAACGGGCCTGACGTAACATATAGAGTGATTAAGGGCAACTATTACATGAATAACATGTTTATAAAACCATCAGTGTCACTCCAATTCATTAAATAGCAACAACAGGCTAAACGATAGGTATGCTAACGTGACAAACTCAAACAAAGAGCTGAGAACGGGCCTGACGTAACATATAGAGTGATTAAGGACAACTATTACATGAATAACATGTTTATAAAACCATCGGTGTCACTCCAATTCATTAAATAGCAACAACAGGCTAATCGATAGGTATGCTAACGTGACAAACTCAAACAAAGAGCTGAGAACGGGCCTGACGTAACATATAGAGTTATTAAGGACAACTATTACATGAATAACATATTTATAAAACCATCGGTGTCACTCCAATTCATTAAATAGCAACAACAGGCTAAACGATAGGTATGCTAAAGGGACAAACACAAACAAAGAGCTGAGAACGGGCCTGACGTAACATATAGAGTGATTAAGGACAACTATTACATGAATAACATGTTTATAAAACCATCGGTGTCACTCCAATTCATTAAATCCATCGATCGTTCTTTGTCAACAATAGGTGCGCACGGCTGAGGGCGCTTGCACTTCAAAATATTCCACAGGCTCATATAATGATAGATAAACTATATTTCAAATAACTATAATACAAGCCGATAATATTATCAAACCATCCGTGCACTTTAATTCCATTAAATCCATCGATCAAATTCCTCGTCCTTTGTCAACATCGCCGCGCGTGCGCCCTGACGTCAGCCTCGTCTTTATTCCACACATCTACTGTATAACTATATTGTAGCATTAACAAAGTACAAGGATAGACGCGGGTTTGGTAAACGGCTCTTTATTAAACAAAACAAACTTCCAAGCGTGTGGCGGCGTGGACTTCCAGACAGACCGGGCGTGCGTAATGGCCATGTCCGAGCCCCGCGCACCGTTCGCGGACAGCCACTCGGCCCAGCGCCGGCCCCCGACTCAGTAGAGTAGGACCGGGCGTGCGTAAAAGCCCTAATTTTCAAACCTTCTCTTTCACTCCAAATCCTTAATTCCTTCAAACTCTTTGTCCTCCGTGTCACTTAGAAATGATCACCGCTAATGATGCCGGTAGTCCTTATGTGGGCACGTTTGTATGTAACCAACCGCCGCGCCGCGCTACTGACGTCACTTGAAATAGTAATCCATTGGTACATCACGGTTCTCCAAACTTTCTGCTGCTCAATTACTGTTTTCAGCTGCATATTTTACAACTTGAAGTTTGTAACCTGCAAAATATGAGCTTCTTTTTGGTGCCATTTTTCTTAAGCCCACCCAGTTGATGAGTCACGGCCAACGGTGAAATTTAGAGCGCCCTCATCCAGTTTCGTCTGAAAATATAATTTTTTTTGGTTGTTTTATCAAAGTCAAAGTCTGCTTTATCGTCGATTTTTTTTTTTTATATACTAAGACACACAAAGAGATTGAAATTACGTTTCCACTATCCCTCGGTGAGATAGTACACATATGCATACAAGCAACACAAAAAAAAAAACAAGAAGGCACAAACAATGAATAAATAAGAGTGTTGAATAAATGATAAATAAACAAATAATAATAAATAATAATAATAATAAATATAATAGGAGCAAAAATGGAGCAAGTGTACATACAGCAGACAGTGGACTTGGATATGGTGCTTTAAAGTGTTAATTGCTTTATTTGATGTTTTCTCTATTTTTTATGTTTTGAATATGTTCAAGATAAAGATATAAAAGCATGTGTAGTGATCAACTATACTAAAAATAACATGGGAAGTGGTCAACTATACTTGTAAGTGATGTCTTAATGATCAAGTAAAAATTTGTGAAAAAAAACATATATAAGTCGCTCCTGAGTATAAGTCGCCCCCCCACCCAAACTATGAAAAAAAACGCGACTTATAGTCCGGAAATTACGGTATTAAAGAACGAGATAGTAGGATCCTTTTTGTAAGTACTCTATCGTGCTCAGAGTGCAAAAAGATGCAGAATGAAAAGACTAAGAGCTATGTGAAATTCCCTGGTAATGCACTTTGGGTTAAGGCAATTTGGTACAGTTCAACGCAATTACGGCTCTTCTCCTTTTTAGAGTCAGTCAATCCGCATTGCTCATACCTTCCTTATGATTACAATACTGATGTGTTTTCATTCTATCCCAAATCAATTACACCTTTATCGCAACTATATTCATTATCATCCGCCTCTGCTGCTTGCCTTTGCTCAACCCCATGCTGCTGTGTGCCCAGTCAGCAGTCTCTGTCAAAAAGTAATCCTGTGTGTCTCTCTTGATGGGCTGTGATTGGCTCGGCGCTGCAGCAAAAGGCAAACAGGCAGTTGACACCCTACTTCTCCTCTGTCAACCACTCCATTTGAAACACAATGTCAAAATGATTCCGAGCAAATTGTCTGATTGTATTATGCAGCCAATGCATCATCCCGGCAGTTACTTCTACTAGCCGTACAATATGACTTTCAGCACAGTTTTATACCCGAGCTTTTTGCATTACACACACAAAAAAAAACCACAACTCAGTGCAAACCCCTTCTAACACATTTCAAAATCTGTCATCTAAAATACAATTTGTTGATTGAATAGCTCTTTACGTGTTACACCACACCTCCTGTACACAGCCCCATTCAGAGCAGAACAACATTGGATGAAGTCATGGATTTAGGAATATGGCTGGGTAATTCAAAAAGGTAGTTGTCTTCCGTTAAAACTGTACTTTTGGATGGATGTTTGAGCATTCCGAAAGGGGGAGTTAACACCAACATTGGCTGGTATCCGGAACTGTTTTTAGGTGCCTCACCGTGATTAAAGCCCCAGGTCTAAATAAGGAAAATCAACCAGCATCCAAAAACAGCATGCTGCTGTCACCATGATGCTACATGCTGGTGACACTTTTATGACCTCCATTCATTTCTGACCTATCTGAGCAACATTTACATTATTACACCCAAAACTGTAGGACGGTCTTGCACGGTCCAAGGAAAAATCCATAAAAATCTGGTGATATCCAGATAATAAATGAATATATTTTCACCCTTTGAGTTATTCTAGCATCCACCTCCAGAATCATAAGGGCACCATCCGTCTATTCGTCATCCTACATTAACAAGGAAGTTGCCTGCTAACAAACAGATGGTTAGACAAATACTCCACAACTATCCATTTTTTTGTAAAAAGTATTACCTTGATGGATTTCTCTTGACACTTTACAGATTGTAGTTATTTTTTGCCTTTCCAGTCCTGCTAAAAACAATTGCCCAACCAATTTTGGTCTAAATTGCTATGTTCTCATCACACAATTGTTGTAGATGAGTGAACAGCCTAGCGCATTGTGGATTGATGACCATGGAGATTATTTGACTAGTAACTGGTTTGAGATGACAACATTTGTGAGATTGTACTCAGCTAAGAATCTATGAGACCATCCTTTGTAACCATATAGATGTGTGTGAACACCTTAAGCCAGTATATATACCATGTCCTCGCTGACCAACATCTGCAAAAGATCAATTACTAGATGGCTCTGAAGATTCTCCTGACCGAGTATCCCCCAAAAGATCAGTAAGATCACATAGGGCCATATTATAGTTAATGGTGACATATTCTACGTTTTAAAACCTTAAGGCCTTTAGAAACAACATCCAGGCCATTTTGAAAGTCACCCAAATCTATCTATTTATTTATTTATTTATTTATTTATTTATTTATTTATTTATTTATTTATTTATTTAATCAACAGCAGGTGCCAGTGGTTAGTATATAAACTTGAGAAGTCCAATCATGCATCCTGCAATATAAATGCAAAACACTTTGGCCTTGAACAATTTCCCATCATTAAAACCATGCAAAATGGAGCTATGCTGATTGTAAATGGTAACATTGCAGATTGGCGTTTTTTTTTCGTCCTTTTTGCCCTGTCTGAATCAATTGAACAGACCGGCATGATATTTGATGGCCTGTGAGCTGTAATTATTAGAACAATATTATGGCTGGCGTAAGACAGGGAGCACTCCCGTGGAATTCAAATAGTGTTTGTAAGCTATTTGTGCTGCTGGCTAGTCCTTCAGGAGCTGAGGAAGGGCAAAGAGCTCAATAACTCAATTCTTAACAATTAGCCCATGACTTGTCCTGCAGAAATGACTGAGATGATCGCTTCAAAGGCTCACACTGTATCCTCGAAGAACACTCTTTTCAAATCACACTTGTCCACCGATAACACCGGACTTGATAAGCATTAAATTCATCATCTCCAAACTGTTTAGGTGGCTTTTCCTCCACTTTTTTTGTCCGTGTCAGCACAGATCTCATCATGAGCACCAGCCGCTCCGTGAAAAAGCAAAACTTTTCCCCAGTAGCGTATAATTAGCAGTGCATTTACAGCATTTTTTTAAAAAGCCACATACCTTGTCATTTTCAATTACAACTGCATCAAGCGGTGCTTTTGCACCTTTGATCGGATCTCATTTCATGTGATTACTGCTCGCCCTACTCCCGCACCTCCTTAACTTTGAATCCAGGAGGCAGTGACCTTGGACCAGTGGCGACCTCACTGCATCACGGCAGCGTGATGTTATTAGATTGTCCAGGAAGGAGAAAGGTTGAACAAGCATAAACAGTCCATCTCGCCCTGGATTTGGCCTGTGAAGCGAGGAGAAAGCGTTCAAGAGAGTGGGAGAACAAATAGTCTGAGGGTGTTTGTGTGTGTGTATTCGCATGCTGGCTGTGCTTCTGTCTGTTCAGCCACATAAAACATGGCAGTGACATTTGGAGTAGTCTGTCCAGGGGAGGGTTCTCGCACATTCAGGTATCATACCATGGTGTCCTTTGGATCCTGATGTGCTCTTGTGATGGGGTTTGAAAGGAAAGATTCAATTTGTTTGTTGAGGACACCCCACAAGGCCGGCGACAATTAGAAAGAAGACGGTCACATCCCAGAAGGGCCGCTGGGATAGTGTAGGTCAATTGCATAGGGTGGGTCCAAATCATGGAGTGATTTAGGACAAGTGTATAAATTATGCAGAACTTGACTGGAAGCCAGAAAAGGTGCATGAGTGTAGTGTTGGGGAGCTGCCTTGGTTTTGAGTTAATGAGAGCCCTGGCAGGGTCTACAATACTGGAGCTTGTCCAAGGCTTTGCTGGGAACTTCGGACAGAACTTTATTGCAGTAGTGCAAATGGAAGAGCCAGACAGTTTTAACGCAGTGAGTGATAGCCAGAGTCTAAAAATATATAATATTTCCAGTGGAAGACAGTGGACTAGTAGTTGAATTGGATGTGCTACGAGAATGGGAGGAAGAGTGTTGAGGATCTCAGGAAAAGCGGAACCAAACTTCCTCAGTAGCAAGTGTAAGATCTGTATTGTCAGTGTTAAATTATAGCCAATAACATCATGGGGGCTTTTTTAATGCCCCAAGAGCAGCTTAAGACGAAGAAGTAGAAAGCTAAATTGTTGACTGAGTAGTTGTCAGCAATGGAATGTAAGCTGAGTCCTCTTTTTTGAATAAACTGGCAAAGACGGAGCATGTAAAGTGGAAATAGAACTGGGCCAAGCACAGAGCCAGTACAGCTCCTTTGACTGCTATGGATAGTGGTTAGTCAAGTGTGTCTACACAATATACTAAATTGCTATGACCAAAGTGCAACTACTGACCTGAATCCATATTAACGATACCGCATGGTCTGTCCTATACATGATTTTTTTGTAAACATTGGGTTTCGTAATACCTGGTTTCTATAAAAAAAAAAAAAAAAAAGAATACTGGTGTCAAGAACCAATGGCCAACATATTGCGTAATAATGTTTATAGTATTCATGTACTTTGATTAAAGGTTGCCAAATGTTTATTTAAGCCCATACGTACTGCATACTTGCTATATTTCCGCTTCTATATTTTTGCGGCAGTGTAACAGATTCCCTCTATAGCGGCATACGTGCTATAACAATGCTTGACAGGGATTAAAAAAGACATGGATTTATGCGTCTAGATTCCAGATTGATGATTTCAGTTTCGTATCATTATTTTTCTTCATTTTCCCGGCAGAACATATATAGAATTAATTTGAAAAGATGTGTATTCATGAGAAGGATGAATCTTTCAGCTCGTTTTTTTTTTTCGTGTGATTAGGACTGAAAGGGCATAAGCAGGATGACTCAAACTCTGCCTGTGTTGTAGTGGATCTCGCCTGGTAATGTGTGTGAATAATGTGAAGTTCTGTAAGTGGTGTAAAGGTTGCATTGAAACACATCTAACTCTATCATTTTGAGGAATTGAATGCAACTGTGATTGTCCAGCCTATCAGTGTAGACAGAAATTGTACAGTGGTGCCTTGAGATAAGAGTGACCCACATTGCAAGAAAAAAATGGCGATATTAGCACTGCATGGTCGCAGTGAACTCTTGTCAACCAGTAGCCGTTTGGCAGATAGTGATCAATTCTACTGTCAAACTAAACATTAAAAATGACCTGGTGTCCATTAAAACAACTTATCTGAAAAAATATATACTATATTTTGAATGCAAGGAGGTTGAAACGGATTGATCGGATTTCCATTCATTTCAAACAAGTGTATATACTAATTACATCACTCCATTTATTATTTTTTAAGACAAACCATACAATCATAAATGTAAATATAAACACATGCACGTTCCCTCTGTGGCATTAATTGAATGTTGGATTAAAGCTTGCTGACAAGTTTTTGCATTTAAATGTAAGCTGTATTTAAATTCACAAGGTAATCATGGACACTATAATATGGTAATGCCAGTCATTGGATGAGAGTAGAAAACGATGAAATGAATTATTCGCTGTCATAAAGGTGCAAACAAATTAGTGTCCTGTGCCAGTTGCTGTTGGCACCACCACCGCTAATGCCCATTTACTCCCATATTGTAAAAGCTAAACTATCTTATTTTGGAGCCAATTTGGCTAAATTATGTATTTTAGGAAGGTCATAATATTGATTTAATTTGAACCTATTAAATGATGCATTGCGAGGGTAGTGTCTTGTTTGCCCAAGATACACAACATATCAAACACAGTAAGACAGTAATATACTCATCCATAGTCAACTATAATCATCACATACAAACTATCATCATCTATAAGCTTTCTAAATGGTTAGTGCAAAAATGTCTGTTACATCCGATATCTTCTTGCCATGCTTTCAAATTGGACCTCCAATGTTTGGCCACTGAGCAACCTTGTTAAGGGAAATATTGAATAAATTGCCCAAGTAATTATGAAAACTGCTCACAAGCGGGACTAATGCTACCACTCATATAATTAGAGCAGGGAGCTGCCACTCAGAGTTACTCCTTGTGCCAGTCTAAAGAACAGAATTGTAGAAGAGGCTCCACTTAGGAGCTCAATATGGTATAAATCTTACACCGTCGCAAAGGTAAACGATGGGATGTTGTTTTTTGTTTGTTTTAAGTGAGCAGAACCAACCACACTGCCGAAATTTGTTATTCTGATCCGGAGCCTGGGATAGCAGCAAATTAGCAGTTTTTCAATGTGGAAGCAATTGGAAAGCGGGTAACAATTGTCAGATAAAGAGGCATTGTCACTAACATATGTCTGCGAGTCTTGGAGCGATAATTTGGAGCCCTGTTAGACATTAGAGTGCATTATCTGTGGCACGAGCTGTCGGGGAACACTGAAGTAAAAGAATAGATGTGTATACGCAGGAACACGGAATGACTCGAAATTGCCTTTTTTTTCTGCTGTGTTCTACACCTGCTAGCTGTTGGCTGGCTGATGCTATCACAGCGCCAGAGGGCCTAGTGACTGAAAACAAGATGTCCACCTAATAAGATTGTGAATCCTTCCCTCCATTAGAACGTGTCTGTTCTCTTCTCCTTATTGGCAATGTGGTTGGGTCAGTAATCCGCCTCTGTAGGCTCAAGGCAAACTGCCTCCGAGGGCTAAAGAGCTAACAAGAAAGCATGTCACCTTGGCGGTGGTGAGCAGTGCCGCATGAGGCCAGACAGAGGAAGCCCAGATCCGCCTTGACTACGCTGAACCAACAGAAAACAGCGTTTATAATGAGTATTTTCCCAGTCGTTCCCTTTATACAGTGTACGTACTAGTTACTTTCATCCACCCAAACACATAAACTGCTCACCAGAGCCAGAAAAACATTACTCAGGGGAAAAATATTAATCCAGATCAAATCCTTCTCCATTTTATCTTTTTTATTTCAACTTCAGATGCAACAAATTATTTTATAATCACAAAATAATGATCCATAGTCTTCAGCGGGCCATTTATGATTGATTTCATGACACAATGCTTCAGGCCAGTTTAAATTTAGGAATTTGGTCCATATATAACGCGCACCGGACTGTAAGGCGCACTGTCGGCTTTTGGGAACATTTTAGGTTTTTAGGTGCGCCTTATAGTCCGGGAAATACGGTACTGTGTTTAGGCACATAAGGGCCCCTCAAATATGATTTTCATTTCTGAAGGCTCCTCGATGTAATCACAACCTAGTGAGCGCTGTGTGTGTCCGACAGATGTACTAGCATGCTGGACATGCTAACTTTGCTCGCCCATGTCCTAACTTCACTTGCCAGTATCCAGTCACTCTCTTCACTTTTAACGGTGTGTAGGCTTGTAGTAGAGAGGTGCAAGAATCGCTTGTTAAAAGCGCTGAGGTTTTTTCCATGCTGTTGTTGCATTGAGCAGATTAATGCTGCCAAGAGGAGTTGATCTGAAGCGGAGGTTTGACATCATGACTTAATCCATTTATATCAGCTAAGCACATTAAAAAATAAAAACTCGCATTGTGTGAATAATATGCATTACCATTTGCATTCACACCTTTAGATGATTAAGTGTTCATAGTTTTTGGAATGAGACCCGCAAACCACACGATACACTGCGTAAATATACATTTTATATAAATTGTTGGATCTAAAATTAACTTTAGTCATGACTGAATACCAAAAGTCAAACAGTGTGGATTCAGTGTTTGTGTCCTTGTAATCACATGTTTTTTTCCCCCTAAAATGCTAATTCAATTCCCACAGCATATTTGGCAGAAATTGGTTACACTCATTTTCGTCCTCAGTGTATATAACAGATGCCTGCGCTCATGTTGCTGTTTGCACAGTGCCTGTCGGAAAATAGCAGCATGCGCCCCACATAAGCCCATAGGCTTATACGCCATACAAAGCCATTAACATCTGCTATCAAATAAAGCAAACAATACTCAATTTAGGGAAGATGTATCTGGCCTATTAGTCCATCAAATTAGGTGACTGACAAGCCTACAGTCAGGAGCGTACACTGCTGTTCAGTAATATTTTCTCATCCCGTAAGGCCTCCTTGGAAAATGGATTGAGCAGCAGTAGAGAAAGGTGAAAGTAGCGGGACCGGGGGTCATGTATTGAGCGCGGCGACAATTCCTTCCAACAATGTCCCGTCTCTATTCTGCTTCATAAGCAGGTGCTCTAAAGCGGGGGATGTCTTAGTTAATCAAATTACCCACAAGGGCTGCTCCTTCTTTTATGAATTTATTAGGGAAAGGGGAGGGGGTAAAGGGGCATGGATGAGCTCCTCTGAGATCACTGTGTTTGTGCTCTCTGAAATGTGAACCGCAGAAGGCTGACATAACAGGACCTGACAGCGGCAAACACACTCATGCTCGGCTGAGAGAGGACAAGTCGACTTTTCCACTTGAGTCTCGTTAAGAAAGCTGAGAGAATAACCTTCTAAGTTTCAGGTACCGGAGCTGGCTATGTCACACGCAATATTAACCATATGGGAGCAAACTAAAATAAATAAAATACTTGCAAGTAGACACAACACAGTGTCCACTAAAGAGTGGCAGCATTGTTGTGTAAACTTCTGATCATGTAATTTGATTTTTTTTAAAGACGTTTTTAACGGATATCATTTTGTCTAAGAACGTTTTTTTCCTCCCCCCATTTTGTCTGGAGCTCTGCTGTCTGATGGACGATGGTATCATTCCTGTGACTCAACAGGAATACCTGATGCTGTTTTGGCAAAAGTCAGATCCATAAACATTTTACTGGCACTTGATGAATTTTAAGATGATGCCTGACAGCCGTTGCTTTTTCATCTCTATCTGACTGCCGGCTATGACACCTGACAGTGTCTTAAATTGTATACAGTACTGCTGATGGCAGTTTAAATACTCATCTCTTGAGTACTCTCTGACATGATACCAAGTAACCAATACCACCAATTATTTTTCAGATATTTCAATTACGCCAATAACAGATCATTTTAATTAAAGACATTTGGTTTATAAAAGGTCAGAAGAATCAATCAGGGAAGTTAAGAACAATATAAAACACAAATAACGTACTCTGAAATGATTGTGTTATTTTTCTCAGCCAAATAAGTAAATGTGTGAAGTATATAGTACATCAAATACCATAATGGAGAAAGTCATCATACCGGTTAAGTGAGTTAGAAATCAAATGTAAACAGTTGGTAACATGACACTAATAATGCACTCAAAGCATTGATATAAAACCTATAAAAATACGAAAGGTAATAGAAATGAGATCTTAATGGACACATGAGAGGATGGACATGGATACATTTAAAAAATAAAAATATTCTGTCGACCATGCAGAAATTGAGTAAACAAATAAACATATGCATTCTGGTAGCAACACATTAATAATGCACTCTATGCATTAGTATAAACTCGATAAACATATTGAAAGTGTATCTTTATTGGAATAAGACAGGGTGGATGTGGGTGAAATTCAGATAAGACGAGCACTCTCGGCCAAGTGGAAATTGAATTAACAAATAAACATAGTGCATTTGGGTAGAAACCAAAAACTCTAACCATGGATATAAACATATACTTAGAGAAATTGCATCTAAATAGGCATATGAGTGGGTATGGTTCACTTAGCATAATGTTCCATTTCTGTCGGCCTCAACGGTGTCAGCTGCCATCGGGAATACCAAGTACTTGAACATAAAGCTGGTATCAGCCCAAAAGCGATACCTGATTTAGATGTAAGCAATTTATCAGGTTATCATCAAGATTTGTATGTTTCAAGTTGCCATAACAAAAACACAAATTGGTTGCAGCAAATAATATTTGTACACACGAGTTGGTTTGACAAATTCATATTTGCACTCCAAAAAGACATTTTTGTAAACAAGTGTCCGAGTTTTTATTTCACTTTTGAGTAATAAACAGGCTCAAATTACCTTGCTTACAATATAAATGTGTTGCACATTAGTTGCTATCTTAAATTTAGATACAGTACAGTCGATTTACTGTAAATCCCTTTTTTTTTTTCTTGAAAAAGTGAACAAGTGCAAAAGTTTACCTGCTTCACAAACCCAACTTTTGGACTTTCGAGGACTGTTTTCCATCACTTAGAATTGTTTGCAATTGGTTCTCCGCAGTCTTTAGAGTGGTTCTAACCAACCGATAGGGTGCAGGGCACAAAACAACGGTGACATTTTATCTAACGGTTTATTTAATTGTGGGGCTGGAGCAATGCTGCTCAGGTGTCGGGCAGATTTCAGGGCAGTGAGGAGATGGAATAAAGACAAGCAAACAAGGCTGCCACAATTTCCCATCGCCAAGCGCCGAGGACGCGCGCACACAGGCAACCGACATCTCGGGGGACTGCGGGAAACCTGAGATGAAACAGAAAGCAAGATCTAACCTTTTTATTGTTGTTGTTGTTGTTGTAACCAAGTTTTTTTTTTTTTTTTTTATGTGGCTAGATTAAAAGGCAGAGTGACGCCGTGAAATGAAAAAGCTGTTTGAAAGTTGAGACCTCTGCTGGAAACAGGATTTCAGTATCAATCGGGTGAGGGAGGGCAAAAAAACAGAAAAAAAGACATCTTTCGTGACACAGGCGTACAATGGTGCGTGCCGATCGTGTTGCAGGCACCAACACGAAACAGTCGAGCTACTTGTGCTGTAAAAGTGTTATGGTAATTGTTCACACCATTTCAAAGGCCTTTCATTCATTTTTCATGCCATGCCTGTTCTCAGGGTGCGGGAACAGCACCGTTTCAACAACAAAGGAATATGTAAGACCAAGCCAGCCAAGCACACCCGCACCGTTCAAATAAATCCTTTCTACGCGCGATCCCAACTTGAGGTTTTCGTTCGCACAGCAGAGTTTTTACATCCAACTGATGTAATCGCCATATCAAAGTTTTTCGTCGCTAAATATTCTCAGCAAGCCACATACCTCATATTCAATGTACCAACACTGAATAGGGAGACATGCTCTATCGCCCGGTGATACAATAGGGCTTGATGTCGGTAGGTGGTGGCATCACGGTAGATACTGACATAGTACTGACATATGTCATGCAATTCTAAAAGTATTTTCATCAAGATTGACAGAAGACTATTTCTCTTCTGTTATGTAATGTAAACCTACAGTCTTGGATTTTCAATGGACTTTTAAATAAAAACATACAAAAATAATCTAAAACGACAGCGCAGTAATATCAGACGCCTGGAGTCATTTGCGTTAGTGTTTTATCAAGCTGTTTATTGAGAAGAACTGTTAAGTTGTAAGCAAAAAGAAGGGAGTATAACTAAAGCACAGGAACAAGGACAAATTGACGTTTATTAATTCTTGTGCATCCTCCTTTGATATATTCATCTTATTTCCTTTCACCACTCCTTAACAGTTTCGTGTAACTCTGATTTATAATGGTTGCATTACTACATATGTATTCCTTTCTATTTTAATGTGCTAAATGCAGATGTGGAGCAGCCTAATTAAAGATGGATGAAACGCTTCTGCCCCGACATACTCAAGCCTGCGGAGTTGGTATTAATCTCCTGTTGGCTTTACGGGAAGATGAGGAGATAGCCGCCATTAACGCTCAACTGGAAGTGGAGCTGAGGCCCCAAGAGATCTTGAGCAAATCTCTAGAGGAAAGCTCCAGTCTACCCTGACATAGCAAAGTTTGGCCACAAATTGCCCGGCCTGTACTGCCGTGTCCTAAATTGATCCTTTTGTACAGTGAAGAGGAAGAGGGTCATAGCAGTCATTTGGAGAAGAATGAACAGGGAAGTAGAACTCTAGAAAGTTCAGATTTTGATTGAGAGGTACTTTAACATTGACACTGAGGAGGAAAGTCCAACGTGGTTTTAAGATAGCTGATGTTAAAGTTCAGAAGATAGAGTCAAGGGTTTGAAATGAGGTTTAGCACCTCTGCTTAGTTGCAGCAGACCTTTGGGAAGAGAGTATAAGCATCTTTTGTGGGTGACGCTGCAACTCTGTTATTTGATGGTGTCATGCTTTGTGGAACTAGCCAGCGAGGAGGTCAGACCTTTTTAAATCTCAGGTTGGTGTGCACTCAATGTGATAGCGGCTACATATCTTGCCGTGTATTTCACAGTAAACACGTGCTATTACCACCGGCTCAAATGTCGACTCCCTGTGCCATCATTCCAGTACTTCATCAAATTGATATTGTGGTAAGACACAGCCATTGGCCACTTGTTAGTTTGTAAACACACTGAGAGTTTCCTCCTGGTTTTGCTGGCTGCAGACCTAGATTTTTTTTTTTTTTTAACAATAGGATCAGTCACCTGGGAGTCGCTGATCAGAGTGAAAGCAAAAGTGCTGTCACAGTTTCATTAGATTGATTAAAGGAGCCAAATAGAAGCCTTACAGATGAGTATGTGTAGTTAGAGGGCTGTGCAATGCACTCTGGTGCCAGAGTTGGAGGGTTGAGGTGGGTGTTAATGGTATGGTTAGTATAGTTAACGAAAAATAATGGAAAAAAAAATTTGGGAAAAAAAAAACATTTTGTTCAAGACATAAAATAAATAATGATGAGAATAAATAAAATAAAAATACTTAAAATGCTTTAAAGAAAAAATAACTGAAACTACATTATAGCAAAACTAGCTGTTTTCGTCTTTGCCAATACATGAGCTTTCAGCGTTCGTTTTAGATATATTTAATTCAGTATTGATGTACTACATCCAAATAGAAGAAAAGTCAAACAGACTTACTTTAAGTTATTACACAACACTTTGTGAGCGTTTTCATTTTAAACAATACTGAGTTATCCTTTTTTATTATTTTGCACTTGACAAATACTCCGTACATTAAAAAAAAAAAAACAATTACTAAAACTAATAAAAGCTAAACTAAGAGGAAGGATTTTCAAAAATAAAGTACCACTAATAAAAACTAACAAACCTGCTCCAAAAACTAATTAAAACTAACAACTAACCCTAAAAAAGGTGAAAATAATATAAAGCAATCTCCCAAACGTTCACAACCCTGCTTTATGGCTACGGTGTACATATTCTCCACACGTGTAACCTGTGCATTGTGTGCTCGGTGTGTTGCCGTGTGTAGAACTAATTGAAATGAGAGGCGATGTGCGCGTCTCAGCCAACATGGCCGGTCCATTTGTCAGGATGACATCACTGTACTCACACCCCATCCATCTACGCCCAGCAGCACACAGCCACGCTCATCCACGTGATTAATATCTATGCCTCCTTTGCTGCCTTGAATACACACCCTCATCCCCTTTCCCTGCCATAGTGACACACATGCACCAATGCAAACAAACATTGTTGGATGCGATCCTGGTCGCTTATACGATGGCACCCCCATTTACCAGCATACACAGATGGCCGCAGTTTAGGGGCCAAAAAGTATCTCACACACAGAGTCCTTGCTCTTTGTTGGGCCTGTTCGGATTTTATATACTTGCTGACCCTTTCATTAAATGTACCTACACGATGTAATCAATCCAACACAGAAGAGGCGCCATTAATTCTATCTTTACGGGAGCTTGTGAATTTACAGTTTTAGTTGACACCGTCAGAGAGGTTGTAATTCTTCTTTAGTACTTTATTAGTGAGGTCATGGTGTCCGATAGGTATGAAAGGCAAAGGCTTATGCGTCTCTTCTCAGATATAACCGATATATGATATCTATAATCAACATGTAGTAAAGTTTATACCACTGTAATGGTGTCAATCAAAACTCAAGAGTGCCATCCATCCATCCATCTTCTTCCGCTTATCCGGGGTCGGGTCGCGGGGGCAGCAGCTTTAGGAGGGACTCCCAGACTTCCCTCTCCCCAGCCACTTCATCCAGCTCATCCCGGGGGATCCCAAGGCGTTCCCAGGCCAGCTGAGAGACATAGTCTCTCCAGCGCGTCCTGGGTCGTCCCCGGGGTCTCCTACCGGTGGGACATGCCGGGAACACCTCCCCAGGGAGGCGTCCAGGAGGCATCCTGATAAGATGCCCGAGCCACCTCATCTGGCTCCTCTCAACGTGGAGGAGTAGCGATTCTACTCCGAGTCTCTCCCGGATGACCGAGCTTCTCACCCTATCTCTAAGGGAGAGCCCGGACATCCTGCGGAGAAAACTCATTTCGGCCGCTTGTATCCGAGATCTCGTTCTTTTCCTCAGAATTTCCTCGAAGCCGTCCGAAAGTCATTCTCCATGGCCTCACCGAACTCCTCCCACGCCCGGGTTTTTGCCTCAGCAACCGCCGAAGCCGCGTTCCGCTTGGCCATCCGGTACCTGTCAGCTGCCTCCGGAGTCCCGCAGGCCAAAACGGCCCGATAGGACTCCTTCTTCAGCTTGACGGCATCCCTTACCGCCGGTGTCCACCAGCGGGTTCGGGGATTGCCGCCACGACAGGCACCAACGACCTTACGGCCACAGCTCCGGTCGGCCGCCTCAACAATGGAGGCGCGGAACATGGTCCACTCAGACTCAATGTCCCCCGCCTCCCCCGGGACGTGGGAAAAGCTCTGCCGGAGGTGGGAGTTGAAGCTCTTCCTGACAGGAGATTCTGCCAGACGTTCCCAGCAGACCCTCACAGAGCGTTTGGGTCTGCCAGGTCGGACCGGCATCTTCCCCCACCATCGGAGCCAACCCACCACCAGGTGGTGATCAGTTGACAGCTCCGCCCCTCTCTTCACCCGAGTGTCCAAAACATGCGGCCGCAAATCCGATGACACGACTACAAAGTCGATCATCGAACTGTGGCCTAGGGTGTCCTGGTGCCAAGTGCACACATGGACACCCTTATGTTTGAACATGGTGTTCATTATTGAAAATCCGTGTCGAGCACAGAAGTCCAACAATAGAACACCGCTCGGGTTCAGATCAGGGGGGCCGTTCCTCCCAATCACGCCCTTCCAGGTCTCACTGTCATTCCCCACGTGAGCATTGAAGTCACCCAGTAGAACGATGGAGTCCCCAGAAGGAGCGCTCTCCAGCACTTCTTCCAGGGACCCCAAGAAGGGTGGGTACTCTGAGCTGCTGTTTGGTGCATAGACACAAACAACAGTCAGGACCCGTCCCCCCACCCGAAGGCGGAGGGAGGCTACCCTCTCGTTCACCGGGGTGAACCCCAATGTGCAGGCGCCCAGCCGGGGGGCAATAAGTATACCCACACCTGCTCGACGCCTCTCACCGTGGGCAACTCCAGAGTGGAAGAGAGTCCAGCCCCTCTCGAGAGGGCTTGTACCGGAACCCAAACTGTGTGTGGAGGCTAGTCCGACTATATCTAGTCGGAATCTTTCTGCCTCGCACACCAGCTCGGGCTCCTTTCCAGCCAGAGAGGTGACATTCCATGTCCCAAGAGCCAGCTTCTGCAGCCGGGGATCAGACCAACTCAAGAGTGTTATACCGGAATCTCGTGTGCAGGCTATCACCATGCCTGCTTAGGTTTCTGCCCAAAAATGAAGACTCAAAACTGTCCATAGGTATGAATGTTTGTTTGTATATAGTGTACTATATGTGGCTATGCGGCCGACAATTGGCTAGCTATTCCAACTTACCTGTGACCTTGAGCGAGATAGAAATGGATTGGATGGATGGGTCTTTAGAATACCTTTATAATAACTGTACCGCATATTTAGGAAGAAATCCCTCATTTCACAAAAGGATCCTGTGACAATTTGGAACCTAACATGGTTGAATTTCATTTGAATTGTATGACTTGCCTGTAGGAAGGTTCTGCTGGATTTTTTTAAGGCATTTTTCTCTTCCTTGTGCTGCTACATTGAGAGCAGCGTTGTTGGTGTCTTTAAACAAAGTGCAGAATAAATAGGCAAATCCTCTGCAACTAATTTGGAAACAAATCTAAACCAGCACACCGTGCCCATTTCTGTAGCCAAGCCTTTTTTCTTGAACTAGCAATCAGAAGACAAATAACAAGACTAATTCCAAAGTGGCATGCTAAATGGCGAGGAAACACGGTTCACATAAAGGGATGTTGATCTACAACTGTTCTTCATTAGAATTTCCTTTTTTTTTTTCAATTGAGCACCACAAAGGAGAAATGTGGGATTATTTTGCAACATCAGAAGTTCAACTGTAGTATAGTCAACTTGCTAAATTCCGATAAAGATCACACAATACTAAGCTTATTGTGTTTTGTGGGAAAAGGAAGTGTGGCAACCTGTTGGGAGGAGAAGCTGGGCTTTGAAGATCTTCTAAATGATGACTTTTCTCTCCATTGCTGCTTCTCTAACTTGCTTTGATAAGCCTTGCTCTGATCTCCCCTGCAGTAGCACAGTGAATTAGTGCTCACTGAGTGCACGATGGTGTTAAACCTTCTCGTCACCCAACCTCATCGGTCAGATTTGCACATTTTTCATGCCTGGCCTTTGAACTTAAACACATGCAAACACACAGAGAGGCACCGTTGCTCTGTTACAGTGAGAAGGGGGAAAAAAAAGATCTGGAATATAAGAACCCTTTCAAAAAGGAGTGGGAAAATTGCGAAATGTCTCCCAATGAGCTGGAACCAAAGAGCTGCTTAACCTCACAGTTGTGCCTCTTCACCACGAGTCTTTTTCTCTGCCTTCACGGGAATGTGCAGGCCCGCCTCCGCACCAGCTGTGAGATGCCTCGTCGTCCTCAGTGTAAAAGCATTTGACTATCTTTGACAACTGACTGTCTGTGCTCAAAGCATTGATGTGTAGAAAGTATGAGGTAGTTCTTGTAAGAAGATGCTTAGCCATTGAGGGAGACAAGCGCCGCTAAAGTCTAAATGGATTATTTAGAAACCAAACGGTTTCCGTTTTAAGGGCAAGAACACATCAGTGGATCTTAGGATCATTTAGGCCTTTTTCGTTGCTTGTCCAACTCTTTGCCTAACATTAGGCAAGCCCCCTCGTCACCCATCTTTAAAACATTTTTATTCTAAGGATTTTGACCCATCATGAGACTTGTTTTGTTTTTATTGTTTCTGTCATCAATTTATTGTTTTGTGTTTGTTGTTGTATGACTTATTTCAGCTCCATGAACATCACTTTGTATGCAGCCGTGGTTGTTTCAGTGCTCTACAAATACAGTTGAGCTGAGTTGAGTATACAGTGCCGTATAATGGCTGTGTCAATCAAAACTGAGCATTATCATATCAGTAAAGACAGACACTTTAATTTGATGAAACATTCCGAGAATATAAAATATAGTTTTAAGAAATTCTATTCATATGTATTTATAATCTTTTTCTGTGGTAATGAGATCATGCAGCTGCCTCTTTCCAACAACTTTCTCTTCTACCAGAAAAAAGACTGTGATGTTACGTATGTAAATGGCGTCAGTATTCAGGAAGCCATAAAGAGGCTTCCTTGTGCTTGCATGCCCTTCTCTCTCCTTCCCTTGCTCTCTGATCACTACGATCTGACTCCAGCCGTGCCGTTGGGCATGGAGCTGTAAACAGGAACTGATACGAGTAGCAGTCACCTTCATTCAGGCCCCTCTCTCGCAGTATTTTCGGAATTCCTTAACCTTCACCGCCCCTAAAATGAAAAGATGGGAATTCCTAAAGGATGACTCTCTATGCGAATGATGTGCTACTGGATTTCTTATTTTGCTTGTCGTGAGCTTGACACACAGAGCCTTTATGTGGCCCCTTCCCTCATCTGCTTCCCATCCACACCCCAGAGGCTCCCATTCAGCTCAGGCCTGGCTGGGGGGGAAGTTGGGACTCTTTTGTACTACAGGATTCTTAAGGGAGGCTGTCAAGGCTGCAACTGTGTGGGCCTTTATTTCCCCAGAGAGGAGAAGGGGGAACAGCTAGAGGGAAAGTGCAAAAGGGAGACGGGGAGGGGAAGTACAGAGGAAGAGTTGGGACACAGACCGCCTTGTTAACCAGCACCCCCAAAGAGATGGAGGATGAGAAGCGGAAAGGCAAAAGAAAATGGAATGAATCACACTAAAAGCTACAAAACTTGCCTTCCTTTACATCATCACTGTCTTCCCCCAACCTCCTCTTCTCTTTTACTCTCCTCCTCCCTATCACTTCCCTCCATTTGTCCTCATGTAAGCTCGCTCTACAGCTCAATAGCATAGTTTTGCCCTCCTCCTCACCCTTCTTTGCCCCCTCCTCACCCTCCGCCATTACTTCACACACATTCCATTACCGGGAGATCGAGCTAAGAGAGATGTCCGGAGTCGGGGCGATCATTATCGTCACCTCTTTCCGCTCTGGTGTGAGTTATAGCCCGCCATATGGAAACAGACTTTTAAATCATAATCAATAGAGCAATATGTATGCGGTGAGGAAAGGGTAAAGGAAATCACTGCCACAGCCCAGGAGGAAGAAAAAGACATCGTGTTTATATTGAGATAGTGGCGCCGGGTTATTGATAAAAGATCACAGGACAAAATGCATTATGTGGCGGCACGCTTGGAAAAATAAACTTTTCTCGGTGATGAAATCAAACGGAAAGCTGCTACATTTGATATGCCAGTGGCATCAGCTGCATTGCTCCACACTGATGCTTGAGCTTGTCCACACTCCCTACCTCGATCGACCCTCTCCGTGCACGTGAGACTGTATACACGGTTGTTCCCCGACAAGCACGATGCAACGTGACAGGTGTGTGCGGAGACCTGGTCAAAGCTCAGCTCTGTTTCTCAGGCTGAGATCAGGGCTCAATCCGTGACCGTGACTGTGGCACTGCAAGAAAATACCATGGAGCAGCTCCCGTCACAAGATCACCTTGTTATCAGTTCAGACATGCTCCGACATGCAGAGACTGAAAGCAGAGAGACTCATGTTGATCCGTGATGTTTGTTTTCAGTAAATAAGAAACTGTAATCTAATCTCTGATCCATTTGACAGAGGTTGGACTCCATAATCTGCCATCTTTGTTTTGTTATTGTAAGGATATTTTAAGTGATTCACAAGCATGGCCTTAAGGATGCATCTAAAATAAGCCCACAGAAGAGTTTCTGTTACGTCGTGTACATAAATTTTGGACTTAAGCATTAATTATTAACAAGGCCTGCCATAAATGAAGTTTTTTTGTATGAATCCGTCTTTCTAGTGCAGTTCAACTTCAGGGCATGTGCCTTTCTCATGTCAAAACAAAAGTGTTTTTTACAAAACCGTTTGAGCTGAAACTGCAGGACTAAGTTTTGTTCTGTTGATTAACAAGAATCATTGGCACAGTTGCTTGGTCATGGATTTTCTGATTTTGCCGAGACTAACTTGTAAGCTATTACTTATATGAAGAGAAAAAACATCCACCACAGTTATTCATCCATCCACCCATTATCCATACCGCTTGTCCCCATGGGCGTGCTGGAGCCTATCCCAGCAGTCATGGGGGAGCAGGCGAGGAATCGTGAACTGGTTGCCAGCCAATCGCAGGGCACACAGAGACGAACAACCATCCGCACCCGCACTCACATCTACGAGCAATGTGGAGTGCTCAATTGTTTTTGGGATGTGGGAGGAAACAGAAGAAAACCCACGCAGGCACGGGGAGAACATGCACACTCCACACAGTCGGATATGCTCACCAATGCATCACAGTGCCGCCTTCCACAGTTTTCCATGGGTGGATATTCTACAGTACTACAGCATCCTGGATGGACGCGTGTCATCCTCTTTGGCATCACTGGTACCTTTATGTGGTGGTATCACCCAAACTGGTAATGAAGAGGTAAACCACACTTTCTCTTGAGAGCTTCAGAAGATGTTTATGGACCTTTACAATATAGTTAAAGAATGACAATTTGTCCCAACTTTGTATTTGGGTTGTTTTGCCCAAAACAATCCAGTAAGTCAGGTCAGAGTGACCCAACCTCCTGGGTCGGTCCAATTTTTAACCCAAATTGGTTTGTTTTTAACCCATAATTTTTAAGGGTGTACAGTCTAGCCAAGAATCAAAACAGCTGTGCTGCTATCTTAATTGCTTTCCAGAGGAAATATTCGCTGTCGCTTTTCCAATTAAAGCATCGCCAGAAGTTAAACAATAATTATTTTTACAATTGTACCTGCAGCTTGTCCTGTTGTGTCAGATAGTGGATTTCCACCTTTCTACATTGTTGGCCGCATGTATTTATAAGTATTTATAAATGCAGTAGCATCACCGTGGTGAAACAAAGAGTCCCCACTCAGTAGGCCGTTGGATGGAGCTTATCCTGCCAGATGGATATACATTTCTGATTGATCATATTTTGTCATCCTCTAATGCCCTTTTGTTTTGAAGTTACATCGGGATTATAGTACCTGATTCTTTTCATTTTGGAACATTGTTCCAGAGAATGTATTTGCTTGAAATTCTTCAAACTTACAAGTTTGACAGTGCAAGTATGGTGTTGACCCCCACTTTTGCAGCTTTAACAAATTCTGGGTAGATTATACAAGATTTTGGAGCATAGAGGCACAGCTGTGAGGTCATTTAGGAGGGCCTGGAACATATTCTATCCCTCCCGTAGTTCATCCCAGAAGTGTTTGATGGAGTTGCAGTCAGGATCTCCAGTTCTTTCACAACATGTTCATCAAATAGATGTTATTTTTAACCTTGGTTATTAGTTCACTACAAAATAGAAAATTACACTGTTAATTGTTTGCACAAATTTGGATGCAATGGGGCCTGCTAAGACTAGCAATGAGGAATTTGTCTGATAGGTCACACATGCACAGGTGGCCAACCTGTTTATGTCGTATAACGGGATTGTTTCTCTTACCAGTTGAGTCTCTGCTCATTGACAGTGTGAATCTGAGCATAAAACAGTTGTATGGTATGTGTCACTAGTATGTGTCCTAGTCCTATATTAACTGGCAACCAGTCTAGGGTTGAGTCTACCTTTTGCCAGAAGACCGCAGCAGATAGGCACCAACTCCCCATGATTCTGAACATCAAAGTGTCAGTGTTTAAAAAATAGCTTCCTATCATTTTAAGCAATATTGACTGGTGAATGATTAAGTAACAATCCCTCGCCCTGGTCCTACCACTGCAACCTCTTATTGTTTTTTAGTCCCACCAGTGAGAAATCATGGCGCATGTGTGACCAAATTGGTTGCACCCTAGAGCCTTGTTGTATACTGTAAGTGATGTGACTGCTACTCCTGAGAGTTTGTAATAGTCGCCACTGTGGAGACAGAACAACTTGAGTTAAGACGAGAAGCCGGGAAAGATCCAATGATTTATCAAGTAGTGATGATACATAAGCACACTGAAGAATGAATGAGTTCAGCAGGCAGTGTGCGTGTGGATCAGTGAGCAACAGTAGGGGGGGTAATCGCACCAACGGACAATACAATCAAAGTGCCCTCATGTGAGCGCTCCCTAAAATCTTTATTGATTAATATATTTCGCAGAGAGTATGTCTCAATGCCAAAGTCCATCTGGTGTATTCCCTGAGCTGACAGACACATGGTAACCTAAATAAGTTGAATTCTCAGCAAAATATAGTCTCACCCAAGAGAAGGTAGTACAAGTCTGTTGCCCTTTCATGGCATGAAAAGAGGACAGTGAGAGAGGTGAATGAAAGGCTCTTCAGATGGAGTCCTCCCCTTCTTCCTGCCGTCTTTTCTATTCCTCTGCTTGTCTCCTTGGCGCTCCCTCCCTTTCTCTGCATGTGCCACGCTGCTCTGTCATCCTCAGGGATGCGTCTGAAGGAGACCATCTGTTGATCTATTTGTCTCCTGCTTTGCTGCCCACACCACTTCCTCCTCACCGTATCCATGATGAGGCTCGTCCTTTCCGATGCCGCTCAGTCACAGCCGTCAGGCGTGCGAGGGCATGGCAGGTGTGATTTTGAAGGCAGGGCAGGCTGTCTATCATGGTGGAGGAAAGTCAGAAAGTCATTAGGACAAACACTCTGACCAAAGCGTAAACAGCTAATGAGTGCAGAGCAGATGCTTTCTAATCTGTGTTTATCCAACGTGATCATGGCTCTGTCTGACCTGGGTCACGAACACAGATTTGTATTTTTTTTCTGAGCAAGCGATGCCTTCAAAGCACTTTTCTTTCATCCCACAGGGCTTAAAAACAGTCGTCATTACATAGAGGCATTGACCATGAAATAGAAACAAAGCTGAGAAACGCTGAAGGGTATGCAACCCACCACCACGTTCACTGCCTATGATGTGTTTAGCAGTCCTTGGAGGGAGGGGTGCTTCTTTGTGTCTACATGTCTCAAGAGTTGTCGCCTCGCATGCATGTTCTCTGGCTTGATGGACATTGAGACCACCGTCGGGACTTTGGGGAGTGCCTGCCTTTGAACTTCTCCCTTAGCTCTCGATTATCCATCATTCAGCTTGGGCCCGTGAGAGCCGCTGGGACAGGGTGGTGAAATAATTCCGTATGAGGTCTGATGGGCCCAAGAGAGAGTCACTGTCCAAATCAAACATTGTTGAGCATATGACGCTCTGGGAATGTCCGTGGATAGAACCTGCTGGGAATGTTATCGAGTGAGGAATTCTCAAAATGATCTTAAAATGAAGATAAAAGATGCCCTTGTTGTGACTTGAACATATGACCATTGCTCCCTTTTTTCCCCAGTGATCCATAAGGTTATCATCTGGACTGATCGATACATCAGATGATGGGTATTCACCCAGGGTGACATGAGATTGATTTCCCATAAGATGCGAGATGGCATGGGGTCCTCACACATTCCTATTTTACGAACAACCTTGCCATAGAATAAGTCATGATTTCATCGCAGCTGTCAACTGGCGTGACGGTTAGCAGATATGTAACCTTTCACGTTGATGATACATGCTTATAAACAATACACAAGACGTACGAGAGTATAACGACACAGGGTTGTCTAATTTTTGTCGCGGTACACATTGCAATGATAGTCTCCTTTGGACGGCCATTATGACGGCGAACCCAAATAAATGTCTGATCGCCTCATGCTAAATCCATCGCATCCAGCCATCCATTCTCTGAATCGCTTATCCTGCAAAGTAATGAATAGGCCAGCTAGTTTTAAAATCAGAGCTTAGTTATATGGCATTTCTATTTATTTCAATGGGTAAAGAGGATTTACAATTTTTAAGTCACCTCTTTAATTTGAAATGAGATGAGATGTGAGACTTTGAATACAATACTACACAAATGAGAACTAAGGTATGCTAATATTAGCATGTGTAGTTGACGGAGTTGCTGAAATTTAGCAATGGTGGAGGTTAAAGTCAAAGTAGGAGGAGTGACTCCACATTGTACCTAATGTTGGCCCAATGTTGGTCCTCAGACCATATTTTTTTGCAAGTCCCAAACATCCTACTTTATTCAAAAGCCTATTTGAGCACTCAGTATAAAAGTTTAACATTGTCTCTCCAGTGTATGCATTTCAAATATCTTTATCTGCATGTGTTTCAGGCTTCCTCAGTACCGGGGACCAGGCTGCTAAAGGGAACTACGGACTGCTAGATCAGATCCAGGCTTTAAGGTGGATCAGTGAGAACATCGGCTTCTTTGGAGGAGACTCCAACCGCATCACCGTGTTTGGTTCCGGCATTGGAGCTTCCTGCGTCAGCCTGTTAACCCTTTCCCACCACTCTGAAGGTACATATGGTGCTGTCAAAATTGGGCTGGTGATATTGGGTAGTGGGGTGCAGCTGTTACCTGCTGGTGGGCTGCTTGGTATTAGAATCTGGCAAAGCCAGAGTGTCACTCATTGAGTAATGGAAATTGCAGCATGACAAATGCCGTATGGAGCAGGTGTTTGCATTTCAATTATTCTGTTGTTCAATACCACGGGGAAATTCCACATGTGGGTCTTGCGATGCTTTGCTGCTTTTACTTGTACCCCCTCTCCCCGCCTCCTTTTGGATGTCAGAAATGTACCTGTGAGTATAATTTTTTTTGTATGTGAACAAGATTAACAACATGATGCACTTTGGAAGAGCCATTCAGTCCTGCTAAATGACACACACATATGTACAGACACACACACGCAGCACTCTTCTCTTTATAGTGAATGTTCATCCTCAGGCTTCCTTAATGCTGTCTCATAATAATATACTACTCTCGTTGGCTATGTCTTTTACAGTAAGTGCAGCAGGTGTGCTTAACCTGTACTTGCAGTAAGCATGCCTCATAGACATACTTCCCTGATGCATCATTGAATTAAAAAGTAAATTGTGGCTCGCGCTTACTTTAACGAGCCACCGCTGTGGGATCCATCCGTGAATGTCAAATTCCTGCTACACCCTGCAGAGCCACGCAGTAACTGCATCATTCTTAACCTTGAATTATTACCTTCACTCACATATTTACTCATCCTGTTGACGTAGTTGTATTGCATCCATTCTGTTGTAAAGCGATGTTTATTTGCTGGTTAATATTCTAAATGAGAAATCTTCACATTTTACATCCATACACACATTTACTCTGCTTGTAAAGCAGCCACTAACAAGGTACTTTGGACATGCATGGTTGGCAGAATAAGTTATTTAAACTGTACGTGGCAGATAGTAGGTTGCATTAAATTATTTTTTCATTTTGCAGGGTTGAATCTTTTTTGTTTGTTTGTTTTTTAAATGCGTGTAAAAACTGTCCTTTTATTTCCCCCAAAATGCTAAGAATTGGTCATGTGTTTGCTACACAATTTGCATTAAAATATTATTAATTGCTTCAATTTCATGAGATGGGCGAGGACTGCTTTTGGATTCAATTTTTACCAATAAAGCTGCTTTTATTCCTACTTTATAATGCTACGCTTCATGTAGCCTGTTATTATACTGCCAGTGAAACCATCTCCTGCCTCCCAGTAAATGGGATATTATCAAGTTTGTTTTCCACCCTGAATGGTGCTGTATGTGACACTGCTGGGAAAAAAGCGCCAGTAAAAACTCAAAAGATACCTGGTAGTTAGAAATAGAAAGCCGGGACTTGCTGCAATTTATCGAGTGGAAGTCAGTATGAACACAGCATTGATCCCTGTAATTACACCAAATTTCTTTGTGGATTAATTAAAATAAAACGTGTTTCCTCCAAGTTGTAGTCATATTTTTAATCCCATCATATTGTCTTGCTGTAGCCGTAATTGACAGGATGTTCTTGTTTCCAAGACAATCCGGTAAACAACAATAGAAGGCATCTGGAGAGCAGAGGCGGAGCTGAAGTGAAAATCTATAATCAAATGAATTATACAATGGCATGAGCACACTTGCTTTTAGGTAGGCCCCCTGTAATGGATTTATGTAATGATTTCTTATACATGTTTGCAGTCTGCTGCTCGTTAGAAAGAAATATTGTGTTGTGTTCCGAACAGAAATGGAAATTAGAGCAGGAGACGCAATGCGAAAAAATGCTTTCCTCTCTGAAACTTTTTTTGGGTGGGCAAATAATATAAAGAGAAATAACTTGTGGAGAGTCAACTGTCACTAGCTTAAAAGTTGACCGGTGATATATTCAAATGAGACATATTGTGGAAAAATTACATATTAAAGGGGTACTCACCTCGAAAGCAACTTTTTGGGGGGGTCTGATAAACTGTAGAAACGGGTATCGAGTAATGCTGTCTTAATGTCCTGGTCATTATTTTAACTTATTGGGGTATGTTTGTTAAAACTTGAATTCGTGGCAAAAGTCGTCTGTGTGACGCCATCTTTTGGTTAAACTCTGCACTGCATGCAAAGTTGTCTTTCTGTCCTCAAATTTGAATAGCAGGAAATTCTGACGTCACTTCCGGAATCTTCACGTAGTTGCTCTGCCTCCGTAACAAGTTGGAGTTGCAATATTAGCATTTGCGAACGTCATTGAATTGATTTTCAGGTTAGTGATTTATTAGCATTGCATTTGGTTTGTTTATTTAGGAGTCGTAGAATAGAATTATTTCGGTCATACTTTAGACCAGGGGTGGGCAATTAATTTTCACAAGGGGCCACATGAAAAACCTAAGTTGTGTCAGAGGGCCACACCTACAATAACTTAAACCTGCTCAATTTTCTTCCATTGTAAAATGCACTAAATTATTTATTTTAAATAGCTGGTACTGGTAATTAGAAGAATACAATTATTCTGTTTATATTTATATTAAGCTGTGTGAAATTGTGTTGTATAGGTCAAATAAAAACACAATCATTAATCAGTACAATTTATTCTTAAAGTTAAAAAGTTAAAGTTCCAATGATCGTCACACACACATCTGGGTGTGGTGAAATTTGTCCTCTGCAGGGTGAGGGGAGTAGCAGCAGCGGCGGTGCCGCGCTCGGGAATCATTTGGTGATCTAACCCCCCAATTCCAACCCATGATGCTGAGTGCCAAGCAGGGAGGCAATGGGTCCCATTTTTATAGTCTTTGGTATGACCCGGCCAGGGTTTGAACCCGCAACCTTCCAGTCTCAGGGCGGACACCCTACTACTAGGCCACTAAGCTGGTTTTACTTTTTAACTTCTTTAACTTTTCGTCAAATGACAAAGCCGCTGCATCTCTGGGTGTGAAGTTTGATAAAAAGTCCTTGTTGGGCTTGCAGTTTTGCTAGCAATGCATCAGCCTCTGATACGCGCTGTTTATTAGACAGATGTATTTTTTCTCATGCTTGGTCGTGTAGTGGCGACTGAAATTATATTCTTTAAACACAGCGACCTGTGTACCACAAATCAGGCACAAGGCTTTACCTTTCATTTCTGTAAAGAAATACTTGGCAGTCCATGTCTTGTTGAAAACACGGCGCTCCCTGTCAACTTTTCTTTTCTGAGGGTCAGCACACATTTATTTCTCGGGCAGCATTACTTCGCATTGTTCACCTTCACGCACAGCTCACATACACGTACGCTACACGGAAGTGCGACGCCTTTCAAAATAAAAGCAAAACAGTTGTATTGCACGCACGACACAGATTTTATTTATTTATTTTTTTTAAATTAAGTTGTAATCAGATATAATTTACGATTGGCCTCATGCGGGCCGGACAGGGAAGCACAAAGGGCCGGATGTGGCCCGCGGGCCGTATTTTGCCCAGGTCTGCTTTAGACTGTGCACAAGCCTCTCCCTCAATCGCAAGCCCAGTAATCCTCCATAATGGGGCATTCGAGCGCCGTTGTCAAATATTAATGAATGGTGGAGCAGGAGTCTCGTAGGATGGGTGAGATCTCCTATAATGATATATCAAGAATCAATTGTTGATTAATGGATCTTCTGAACGGTTAGTGTTTCTGGTGCAATGTTATATGGCATAAATTTTTCCGCTGTCAAACAGTTACAAGCTAATCGGAGGCTATTTAACTGAAATTGACACTGTCGTCAGAGTTTCATCACCAGGAGCGTAATTAGCTATGTTTGATGGTTCGAGGGTAGTACTAAGCTATCAAAAGTTTTAGCTTTTCAAAAATTAGCTCCTCCAAAAAACACTGCGTAAGATGTAAGATGCTATTAGGTCATTTTTACTGTTGTCACGTTTTTTATTTTTCCGTCTTTGCCATCCTGACAGTTCTATGGTGACATCACAAAAATAGGACGGAAAATCAAACACGCTTGTGAAGTGATTAATTCAGAATCTCACTGATCTGAAATATGACAAGATTTTTCTGAGGCCTCGGGTAATCTCACTTTGGAGGCATATTTTTCCCTAAAATATTCACCCACTTCCAAATTGTTATCGACTCGAGGTATAGGTGCCACTGTGGAAGCAGTTTTGCCAAAGTGAAGTGGGCTCTAATAGAATATGATCCAATCTGACAGCACGGGATACTCCTTCATAGCCAGTATGCACTCACGCACCTTCTCTTTCTTCCCTGTGTGGTTCAGATGCAGGATAATGAGGCCCAGGTTAGAGAGGTAAATCAGGGACGACACATTGTTTTGAATCTCCCTGATGTGTGCGCATGTGCGTGAGTGTGTTGTGTGTCTGTTTGCATGCTTCTAATGACAGTAATCCCACTGGCACTGTACGCGGCCTGTCATGGTTGCCTGCAGATTGTGCTTTCTATGTAACACAAAGTCTTTAGGTGCCAGTATGACAACTTAGTTGAGATGCTCCATGCACCTCCTGAAGCCTATTTAATAAGCTGGATCCTCTTATATCATCCTAGCCCTCCGGCCTCTCTTTGATTGTCTGCTCCTCTGGCCTGGCCTTGGTGGCGTCTCCATGTGGGTGTGCCAATGGCTCCAATCAGAGGGTATATCCATCACAAGCCTCCCCCACCTCCCCTTTTGGCCCGCATGAAGGCTGGCCTGGTCATCCTCTCGTGAGGGCTGCATTTTTTTTTTTTTTTGTACACCCGGGTTCCTGCCCTGCCGCTCCCATCTAATCCCCTCTTCACTGCACCCATCTGTCTCCCTGCCTTCACAGCCAGTAAAAGCATGCTGGGGCCACACGCTTCCTCGCTATGTGTCCCTAGCGCCTTCTATTCCCGCAATAGTCGGCGGGATATACAGTGTTTCGCCAATAACAAGATAACCTGCCTGTTTGTTGTGCGCCAAACAATCAAGCTTTAAGTCTGAGACTCAGAAAGCAGAAATGGTCATTAAAAGCTCAACCTCCCTCAGCAGGAGAGCAGTTTTGACCGGCTTATTAAATGTAGATCAACAGTTGTGTTTCTACGTGACGTCCCTTTATTTTTCTTCTTCAGCTTCAAAACAAAACGGCAGCTGAAGAAGTTCAGATGCAAGGATGTTAGCCAGTCTTGAGGATTATCTATCTGGCATCGCACTGGCACTAATTGAACATGCAAATGTGCCTTTTTCCTCCAGCTCCTATTTATAATTGGGATGTTTTGCATGTTTTTTCTGCTAATGAGCAGATCACCAAAAGCATGAGACATTTTATTCTTTAGTCAATTATAAATGCAATAAATGATATACATTTTTTTACACTTCAGTTTTACTTTACTTATGAGGAGATTAGATTTAAAATATATCAAATCCCTCTAAAATATAGGTATGTGTAAGTGTAACCCTTTGATTAATTTAAAAAATGTATAATAAATATTAAAAACCCTAAAAATCCTTAAAAAATAAAGAACAAAATAAAAAGAAATTTAAAAAAAGGAAAAAAATAATTGCCTTGTGCAATAAATGTACCTACGTAGTTGTCATCACAAATGTCCACTCTGCTTCATGTTGCAGGTGGGGTTAGATTAAAGTGAAACAAGGTCAAAACTGTTACCAATAAAAACCGTAGATCCATGGAAAATTAAACAGTCAATTGCCTTCCCGCGCTTAGTTTGTCTCCTCGCCATGATTACTTCTAGGTCTGGCCGTTCAGACTGCGGTCGCATTGCAAAAGAAATCGATATGCATCCGATCTAGAACCACATATGAAAGCGACCCTGATTGGATTTTTAACAATTTGGGGTTATAGTCACAAAGATTAAGACCTGTGCACATGTAGACTTGGTTTCTTCACAAGGGAGCTTCTCCCTCGCATTCACACAATGATGATGTTTGCTGAGAGGCATCAACCTCTATCCATCATAGAAAGGCTAGATAACTCTTTGATTGATACTGTATTGATACTCTGCACGTGTCCACACAGGCTGGAGGGACCGGGTTGCAGAAGCACTGAAGGTCGTTGTTTGCCCCCCTCTCTCTTCCTGTAAGCAATCAGGATAAAAGCTCTGCTTGTGAGGAAGTACTCCTGTTTTAATGGAACATCTTAGAAATTAAAGACAGCTAGTGTCGAGGATCCTTCATGCCAATGTCAGCTTTCATTTTTATTAAGACTTCTGGGTTATTGGGCGCCATAAATGCCCCGGCTTTATTACACTCGTGCAACACGTACTGTGTCTTTTGAAATGCAAGACAGCACTTAGCAAACTGTAAGAATCCCTTGAATCAAGCTAAGAGATGAAAAAGCTTTGTTGTCAGTAGAGTGTGACATTTTTCTGTGTGAATGCTTTTATTTTATTATTTTTTTAAAAAACAGGATGAGACACTGAAATTTATAAAACATGAGCTGCTATTACTTTAATGGCTTCTTTATAGTATCGAGAGTCTGTCTGATTAATGCACATTGCAAATGATGTGACTTAATGTGCAAGTGATGTATGACTATATAGTTTCATGCAGGCTTCAGGAAGGGTGACTTAAGTGTGATGAAATGACTGACACACGTTCATGCCTCTTGTGCTAAGAATGCATAATTTACACTGAAACCATTACTGGTACACTGGTAATGTGGTTTTGTCAAATGAAGTCACCTTTGGAACCGTTTACCGTGCGATGGCTGCTCTTCATGGGATAAAATTGACACATGTTCAATTACTTTATTCTAAAAATTATTCTATTGAAATTACTCTTGCTCCAGTCCAACTTTTATTAATAGTATCTGGTCTTGGTCGTTTGAGAGTAATTACGCTCCTTATACTAACAAATACTGAAAACATATTTTACTGAATTCTATAACAAGTCCCGTGGCCTAATTTACCAAATACAAGCATTTTCTCCCATCTTAATCGGAACAGTTGTCTTATCAATCCAAACGTGTTATCGCTGTCACTTTTGGAAGCAATGAGCATTTGTGTAATAAAAACTGTCAAGCTGACAGCCTTTAGTAATTTAATCACTGTAGAAGGTTTTTTTTGTGTTTTTTTTTACATTGTGGCTAATTGTTACTTCTTTACTAATGTAACAATGCAGCCACCGTGAAAGTTTCTTCTACTGCTTTGCATCCGCAGCATGGGCTTCTCAGTATTATGTTGCTATTTATTACCCTTGTTACTACTAATGTCTCTGCTTACAATGCTTGAAATTCTACTCTGAGAGGACAATATTTCAAGGTGTAATAGAATTGTAATGAATACCAGGGGCATGAGTTCACTGGGAGCATGAAGAGACGTCCCTTTCAGGCTTTACGTGTGATTTAACGGCGCACATCCGTGTCGGAGACTACTGCATTCTTCATGGCATGTATTTAAATCACAGACATGTACATGGCAGGAATAAGACCCATAACAATGGTATTGCACCTCAAATCAATCTTTGTCTGTAAATCATGCTGATACCTTAGCTGGATTTAAAGTCCGCATTCATTGCCATGAGCACCCAGTCGCTTTTCGATGTACGCATTGAACGCAATCGCTTCTGTGATGCCCGTCAAGCTCAAGTTAGAAGTCATTAGAAAATGATTGATATAATTAGTGTCATGGTCAAATTCATAATTGAAACTTTATTGAGAGTACAGATTTTAGGCAGCATTTTAATATTATGCTGGATTTAAAGTCCGCATTCATTGCCATGAGCACCCAGTCGCTTTTCGATGTACGCATTGAACGCAATCGCTTCTGTGATGCCCGTCAAGCTCAAGTTAGAAGTCATTAGAAAATGATTGATATAATTAGTGTCATGGTCAAATTCATAATTGAAACTTTATTGAGAGTACAGATTTTAGGCAGCATTTTAATATTATTAAGGACCTGGATTGTCAAAATAAATTGCCGTGAAGTTATTGAAAAAAGTGTGCCTTTATTCATGGCTGTATCACGAAATACCAATCGAAGGTCAATATGAATGCTGCCCCAAATTACCCAAGTGGCGAAAGAGGCCAGTAAGATATATTGATGAAGGATGTGGAAATGTTGTGCTATAGCTCTGCCTTAAGTTTACTATTACAGCTCCCCATGACCTTTGAAAATTGCACGTGTGAATTTGCTCTTTGAAGTGAGAACCCCTAGGAACTTTCCCTTGTGGACTGAACACCTCCATAATGTCCTCACTCACCGCTCATATAAGGTGGTCATCCATCCACATGTGGAGCTGGCTAAATATATTGCAGGTAACATTCTTGGAACAGCCAGACATTGACGGCAGACTTATAAGAGCAAATAAAGGCAGCTTTGCTCCAGCAAGGAAGGGGAAAGATAGCCAGCGCATACAGACACATGCCTGTGGCAGCTATTGTTGTGCAAATTCAATGGGGTGGAGGGAAAACTCTGAACAATTGTCAAAAAATGAATAGAAACCATTTCTGAGCTGTCAAAAGGGCTCGGCACCTCGAAAGTGTAAAGTTATCTGAGTGTTTGGTCCTTTTTGATTTGCCTGTTTGCTGAAAGGGTGTCTGTGCCTATCATGGTGTGAAAAACAGGTACGGAAGATGAGAGAACAGGGGCTCGTCTTGTCACGTGCGCTATCATTCTACTTGAATTGACAAGCGTGATAATTAAACGGAGGGGGGCCATCTCATGTAGCAGGTATTATTGTGTTTATTTGTGTTGACTACGTCTGCTTGAAGTCTGCCAATATCATGGCCGCCATTTTGTAAAGAAGCTGACTGCATCATGAGTTAACCTTGCTGCATTTATGGTCAAATTTGCAATGAAAGGGACTTCTCTTTCAGGAGAAGCATTGTTGTCTGCCTAAAAAGATATTATTCACTATGCAGATGCAGTCTACTAATTTCACACAAATATATTCTCCCCTACGAACATTTCCGAGTGTTTAATTATCTTAACATGCATGTTTTTAGACAGAAGCATGAAGCAGGATTACCCGGAGGGAGTCCACACATGGATAACATGCAAGCACAACCCAGAAAGACCAGAGCAGACTCATTAAGAGTCATGCATTATTCAATGAGAAATTGGCAAAAATGTCAGAAAAATATCACAAGGTTAACAAAAGTGAGAAATATGAATGGAACCCCACATTCATCTTAATCGGCATGAAAATGTCAGATTCATACTTGGTACATAGTTTCATACAAATTAGTTCTGTACTATTTTTCCCATGTAACCCTACCAATTGACAACCACATACATAACAATGTGGACCTGCAGAATTAATGATATGTAGTAACAAGATGGCCCCGCTTTGGCTGTCCATCAGAGGGAGGCAGCTTTAGCGAACGCCAGCCAGCGGAGGAATGAAAAACTGACAAAGTGCCCAAAAACAGTGTGAGCAGTTTATTCTGCTGGTCCAGCCATCAGTCTGTCTCCGCTTGCCGCAGGTGCTTGAACCTATAACACATGGAGTTATAGGTGCTAGAGTCAAAAACTAACTCAGAGAAAGTAGCGGGGGGGTAATTGAGTGCTTTAGTGAATCCTTGCTTTCAAACGGATAGCTCAGGGCAATGTATATCCAGTGGAACTGTCAAAGATGCGGGTTTGCATGAAACAAAATTGAATTTAATCAAAGATCGTTACACATACTTGACAGTGATTGAATTCCAATTTCCTCCGTTTAAAAAAAAAAAAAAACGAAGAAAATTCTCATTGCCATTAATGGATTCTAAATATGACATTACAGAGTCAAATGGTCATAATTCGATTCAGTAAAATGAATAGTGGGTGTTTCAAAGTGCTGCTATTACAGAACCATTGTTGATTGTACAGTTATTGGACCTTTATAAACAGAACCAATATTAATCGTACACTTATTGGACCTTTTTAAACCAAACCACAAATCTGTGATTCATCAATACATATGTTCAGAGTGGAATTTGTACGATTCTGTGAAAAAAATTTGGAACTTCCTCAGACCATCTGTATGCCCAAACATACATTTTATTCACGATGCACAAAAGGCTGAAACTCATTTGTAAACTAAATAATATTAATTAACAATAGCTATTTGCTAATGGGTTGACTGACGTCCTAAATCACTGTGATGGATACTTTCACCCTTGATTCGTTCAAGTGCATCGAGTACATTTTACACTATACTGACACTTGGTAGTGTGCATTTTCGAGACACATTTTCCCAAGTTTTATTTCCATGTCAAATTCTGAATGATAGAACCTTTGGGAGGTTGGACCTTTGGAGTAGCAAAGTACCGCTAGCAACGGGCTTTGGCAGCTCTTGCAACATGTGGCCCACACAGGCTGCCTCAGCAATATTTTCCAAGACAATACGAGAAAAGCCATCTGGTGAGGTAGCACAGAGATTGCTTTTGGAATTTTAATCGCGCCTGATGAACGAGGGGACGACAGACAATGTCGTCTCTTGATGAGTCGCAGTTCCCCAGCGAAGGCTTTGGCTAAGTCATCAGCTCAGGTGGATACTATCCACAAATCCTCTTTGATGAATTATTGTCAAGAGCGTATTCGTACACATCCTAATGGACAGTGACAGTCGTGGAGAAGGTGGCTGAGGCTCCAGGCTGTGCCCCAGCATACTTTGATCTTGTTAGGATTCTGATCAATTAAAGCAATAGGGTCATCATATTACAGAACACAGGGTCTCGTCTGTTTCCTGTCTTGCCCGCTCTAATGTCTTGACGGAGATGTCTGACTGTCTTTCCGTCTTACAATTTCCCCTAATCTCAAAGGCATTTTCTTTACCTTCTCTGGCCGCTTCCGAAAGCATTTTCGTTCTCGTCACAGCATCTTGCCCTCCTTTTGCGGTTTTCTCTCACTCTCTCTCTGGCACCGGTGTAAAGCATCTATTATAGAGCCATGCATGGGTGTCTGTGTGAGTGAGTGGGAGAGAGCGACTTGGCACTGCTCAGTTCCCACCTGCAGAGGAAGCACCGACAGCTGAGCACCGGGGACCCAGTTCAGCCCACCTCCCCGCTCGATTCCCTCTTCCTCCGCCCATCTCGATGTCTCCACTGACCTCCCCCCCTCCTCCTCCTCCCCCCCCTTCTCACACCTTCCCTTGCTTTCCGTCTCACCCTCGCTTTGTTGCGCACAAATTTTTCACCACTTCCTCCTATCACCATTTTTTTTCCCTTGGCAGATACTTTTTATGCTTGTCCATACTCGTGCAACCCGTCTGCCATCTCTTAGCATGCAAGCTGCGGGAGTCTGTGTTGTTAAGCCGATTCCGTGATTGTCCACCAGATGAATCAGCATGGCGTAATTAGCCAACCTTTGCCCGTTCGTGATGACCACGAGCCTTGTTTGCTTGTTGTTGCTGGAAGCTCACCTCTGCGGCGAGCCAGGTCGCCTCTTCAGCGACTGTGCATCTGTTTCTCTCAGCTGAAAGCACTCGGTGCCTTTGAATATAAATGGACACCGCGGCTACGCCTGAGAGTGGTCGCTTTTCTCGTTATCAATTTCACATGTTTGAAAGCACATGTGATTTATAAACAGCTTCTTCAGCGGGAAGGGGAAATGACCTCAAACAGTTTTTTCTTACTGTGTTGGCTAATTTTGAAATACATAGTGGGTGTTTCAGGACAAAGTTATTTGGTGCTCTATAAATGATTATGAGCATGGAGCAATACATTTACTCCCCCCTGGATGGTCTTTTCATCACGGTGTGATAAGAAGCCTATTATTTACAGTATATGCTGCATAACCTATTAAACTATAGATATATTGCGGCGTGTTTCTCGGTGTGATTGAAAGAATGCAATCCGCATAGACCATCTGGTTGTACGCTAGCTTGTGATCATGCCCTCACATCAGTAGCTTGTCTGCTGATATGATCCCTGTGCAGTGCAAATGCATTAGCCTTCCATGAGAAATTTGCATAGTCGGAGCACAAAGAATTCCCAAATGAGAGAAACTTGGGCAAACGTGCTGACAAGCAGGAAGCTCCACTATAAAGGGCCAACACTGTGCAACCTGACAGAACAAGAGCGTCCAAAGCGTGCACGGCTGTAAAAGGGTTTAAACTTAGAGAGGCAATAGAGGCCATTAATCCTGCTCAGGGCTCAACGGCACCCACTGTCCAGGCCCTGCGCCACTTTTGAAAAATAGTATTGCCACTTTAACATTCTGTGCTTTGAATAAATTCCCATTACGTGTGTTCACAAAAAAATCAATATTTAATTATATAATGTATACATTCACATCCAGATAAATTTGCATGTAGCTGTTACAATTTCTCAGCCTCTTCCAAGGTGACATTATTGGACTTTTTTTTTTCATTCCAAAAAGATAAAAGGTAAAATCTTGAAAAGAAATGTGACTTCAATCATATTTTTTTCAGAGAAAACTATATAAGTATATTGTTCTAATGTCATCCCTTATTCTGCTCACAGGTGCCAAGGCTTCTTTGACATGTTATCAGGGGATGGCTTTGATATGCTGTGACATATTAACAAGTCGTCGTCCTTAATTTATTTCTTACATAGCGACTGCATCTCGTCGCATTTTGACAGCAAACAACTTGAATTGCTCTTGATGCCATTTATCGCCTGCCCAACTTTTCAGTGGCTTTCACAAATAACCACAACCACTGATGTAAACCTTGAAAACCAACAAGAGCGCAGCCAATTAGCTCGAGGCCTTTGCGAATGTGCAAGAGGAAATGCTGAGAGAAGCTTTGCTGACACAGCAGAGTGATGAGGTGAATCACAAACGGCTTTTGTTCCCGTCTGTTCGATGACAAGGAGAGCGAATGAAAGACTAAAAACCAAGTTCCATCCATGAGCAGATTAAAGACAAACACACACAAACAAGAAAGTGTTTTCTTAAAATTGTTCATAGCGACCTGTTTGGTATTCTCTACCGAAGCACTCGTAAGTAGCCTTGTGAAGAATTTGCCGAGTACTCCAAACTACTTTCACACCTAAGCGCATCCGTCTAATTGCTCAAAGTGAATAGGTGGAGGCTCCCAGAATCTGCCCTCTTGTAAAGCATCCTTCATATAGAGCGTTCTCCAGTCCTTGCCGCAAAAGTGACTGTTGAAAAAAGTTAGTCATACTCCAAGGTGACCCACGTAAACGCCTTTGGCAGACTCATCGTTTAACTCAAACAAATAATGCTTTTAACGGGCTCAAGATAAAGCCGCATCATGGTTCTATGAGTAGGCATCGCTGTTAAAATCTTCCTGCGTGCTTAAGTGAAGGATGTCTGGAGTACCTGCCTCCTCTGCAGTATTTCTCACATGTGACATGTGCGGCATGCCATTAATCTTGATCATGCCATTAATCTTGATCAATGAACACTCCTCATGTACAACATCTTGGAGCATAAAGACTTAGATGTTTATTCTCCTCAATTTTGATATTGCTATTTAGCATGTGATTATTTTTTTCAAGGTCTTCTTCCCATATGTTTTTAAAGAAAGACAAACAATAAGTCAAAGTCAAAGTCAAAGTCAGCTTTATTGTCAATTTCTCCACATGCCAAAGACACACAAAGAAACCGAAATTTCGTTCCCCCCTATCCCACGGTGACAAGACATGGCTCACAACAGACAAACAAGTAAACAAGTATAACAAAAGTGTGCTGAATAAATAATGAATAAATAACACAACAATAAATAAATAACTAAATAAGAGGAGCAGGAAAAAAAAAGCAGACATTCCCGAAAATAGCGCAACAGTGCCGCACGCTACGCAGAAGGGGGTAGCGAGTTCAGGGCCCTAACAGCCTGGAGAAAGAAGCTGTTGGCGAGTCTGGTGGTGCGGGAGCGCAGGCTCCTGTACCTCTTCCCAGAGGGCAGAAGGTCAAACAAAGAGTGAGCCGGGTGACTCACATCTCTGGTGTGAGTCTAACTAATCTGATCAACAATATCAGATTTATTATACTACATGATTTATTCATGATTATTATTAATGATCATTTAAAACCCAGTTTATTAACTTCAATTAAAGTTGTTAACATACTCCACACGTTGACTTGGAGTCATTTAATTGTTCACTGCAGTGGCATGAACATAAATCAGTAAGCCACAAGTCATATTACGTACAACAATAATGAAATTTTCATGAAACAATATGCAAACATGCAGACTGCACATAAGTGCTTAACATATCTAGACACAATGTAAATAAATCATCAGCTCTTTTTTTACGATTTGAATATGATTACAATGAAAACTGCAAGCTATCATCGACATTATGATGATTGTACTTTCAGAAGGGCATTCTGCATTCTACTATCATCGAATGTTTATTTTCTGAGCGCAGAACTCGTAAAAATGTCTACTCTCACCCTTTATGCTATTCTTACAGCTCCCCTCAGAGCAACTATCTAATTGGTGTCTTTGTGGTTGTATTGGCGACGCTTTCCTCCACACGGACCTTTCGCGAGGCCTGTGAGTAACTGCCATTCCCGTCTTGGGTCTCTGCGGCTGCTCTCCGCCATGTCCCGGGACACCGTCTCGCTCAGTGAAGGCTTCATTAAGCAGGAATGGGAGGTGGTATCAGAGAAAGAGAACAGCTGTTTAGCTAAGCACGTGCATTGTTAGCCAGCCTCCTCCGTATGGCTAACTGCCGAGTTCAGTCCCCTAGCTTCTAATAGAATGCTCATTAGGAAAGAGGAGGGCGAGTCGATGGGAAACAGCGCTGCTGTGCATCCTCGGCCATTTGTCGTCTCCCTCCGGTCTCTATTAACAGCTGCATGGAGCAAACCATCCCTCAGTGGCTCCGCCGCATATACTAGCATGTTTTGAACCCTGACCCAGGCACCCTGCGACGAACAGCGTCTGCGCGGTGAGCCGAGTTCTCCTTGGAGACGGCGAGTGTGACACCAAAAACATGCTTCACACCCTTGCAGGTACAGAAAGATGCAAGATTTAAAACAAACAGAACCCCCAGAAGGTAACAGGCGATACCCTGTGTTTCAGGCTCCTTGAGACACGATCTGTTTGCATGTGTGTGTGTTCAGACAATGTCCCTCCAGCACTGCGGCGTTAAAGTCTCTAAACACTGTAGACGGTGCTGCATTAATTTGTCAGGAAGCCAAAAGCACAAGTGTGTTTCCCCATGTCACAACTCATGAAGATGGTAAGGACGATGGAAAGCTGTGACACCGCGAGACGCCACTGTGAATATTTAAATTGTGCTCATGGGAACAGAGACATATCAGAGCCAAAAATAGGCTTTCTGTCACAGCAGAAACACACCTCGGGCTTGATTTCACCGACACTGACTGCGAGTAGAGATTTGCCAGAATGCAAAGTGCAGGTACATAAATACAAGGGAGACACAGCTCATCAGTGTGAGGCTGAAACGCATTGTCTCTTGGTTTTTGAGAAACAACGCAGCTATGGGAAATTTCCTCGCAAGCTCTGCCATGGTAACATATTGTGAAACAAATTAGAAAGAAAGGCACTCTTTATCTATCTCTATGTACCACATAATGACGCTCTCAAAGATCTTGAGTGTGGATTGAGGGCCTGGTTTTAGATCAATGAATGGTAATTTAATGTGCATATTTTTTGCATCAATTACACGAAGAACCTGAATTTGTCATTTCACCATTATGACGTACCTGTATTGTCTTTTTTTAAAAAAAAAAAAAAAAAAAAGATTTTTAATCCCTGAAAAATAACTACTTTTAAAATGGATACTAGTGCATAGTAGATATGAATGTGTAATCAAGTAGAATGCTATCCAGTGGGGAAACACCATAGAGGCTGAAACGTAGCTTTCATTTAAGGAGGTAATCATAATTTGAGAACACACAGCATGGAGTTTAATTGCCTTTACTGAACAACAGTTGGATAAAAATATAAAGTCAAGGTACAGTCACGCTGTAATAAACACCTCAAGCACACTTGTCACCTAAAATTTCCTTTGTTTGACTTGTGTTAGTGTTCAATGTCGACACTGAAAAATAAACCAAGATATTCATAGAATCATGGTAATAAGTGATGAATAAATGACAGACCACTAGAAAAACCCAATGACAATTAAGCCTTATTTTCCCTTGTAAATGAAACTATTTATGTCCTTTTCTAGGCCTTGGTATCAGTCTTATCAAATCAATCACTAAAACAGCATTTTATCAGCTGGAAAACATACTGAGAGTTGCATGCTCCAATCAGACCAGGAAAAGCTTATCTATGCGTTTATCTCCAGTAGACTCAATTACTATAATGGTCTTCCTGGCTGCACATTTTTCCAAAGCTGCAAGGAAGAAACTCTCTTCTAATGATATCACTATTATGTAAACATCGATATGAGTTGGATGCCCTCATGACCATATCGGGGTTACAACACTGACTACACCTGCATGATTTAATGAGTTCCAATAAGAGTGCCGTATGAAATTCTGCCTTCCCAAAGCTAACAATGCTCAGTTTTGACTGACATTGTCCAAGAGGTATTCATTTTAACAATGTGGCTGTTATTGTTGTAGTTTATGGTGGTATAAAACTGTAGTGCCTTATACAGACCGCTGTTTCTATTGCAAGTGCATCACCATATTAAAACGCTCTGTGCTCTATATTGGCTAGTTGTGTTCACCTTGATTTCCTATTTTTGAAATAGAGACAGATGTATTTCAACTTCCCTTGTTTGATTTTTCTATTTACAACCAGCTCAACCGGTGTGCATAAATAATATGTGTTTTGCATTTTATTTGACTTTTGGGTTCCTTTATGGCAACATTTGTGCATGAAAGCTATTTTTCATTAGATTTTTTTACAGAATTTAACGTAATTGTGGAAAAATTTGTTTCATTCTAGACCCAACACTTGAAAATTTTAGTCTTATAGGTTCCAACATTACTTAGTTTATAAATAATGGTAGCAATAAAACACAACCCGGCTTGCTTAAAACCAGTCCATGCTGCAGGTTGAGTTGCACTACTTTATTGTTTGTCCATTTGATAGCTTGAACATTCAGAAAATAGAGCAACCACGCACATAAGACACACAAACCCAGAGACGAGGATACGATACAGATCCGGCCCCGCATGTCCAGCTCCTATGGGATTATCTGCAGTTAAAGGTTGGCCTGTGGAAATACAATTCCCCCCCCTGCTCAATTCACCTCACCCCGACTTGTGCACAGGCAAACAAATACACACGTCCACATGCAAATTGCATTTCAACATGTAAGTTCACATATCGTCCCACTTCGGGGATTTCATGTGGCTACAGCTGCTCTCCTGGCAACAAGAGGCAAGAAAACACAATAGAGAGAGAATATTTTAGAAGATATAGACAGATTGCTGTGAATGACATTTTACTAAGAAAGTAACAAACTAAATAAAGGAAACTATACTCGATCACACAACTATATTTTCTTATTGTTTTGCTGCCTGCTGTGAATGACATTTTACTAAGAAAGTAACAAACAAAAGAAAGGAAACTATACACTCTCTCACACAACTATATTTTCTTTTTGTTCTGCTGGCTGCAGCCTGGTTTGAATGTATAAGACTGATATTCGGAGGTGTGTTTGCTGATGCAGAAAGGCAACTTAATACTCTCGCTGCGTCAGAGACACACAGTCACAAAGCTGTCGCTACAGCAACAGCACAGAGAGTTCACTTGAATGCCAACGCATGTGTACATACAAGGACTCACACAAGCTAAGTAAACAGTGGCACGAGGGAGCACAACAACATCGCACATACTATGTGATGAAATGTAATTGCAGATAAGACCTTAAAGGAAGGTGAATGAGAAAAAAATATTTGATACACTTGTATAAATTAACTAACGTTGACAGTATTGACATTAGTTTACTGCTTTAGTCCTGATAAATTCCATTTATTTTATGATTATTATGATTCCTGTTAGGTGTATGATACACAAAATATTGGCTGCAGTATGGCTTTTGAATATTGATCAATTGTGATAGCGCTTGTTAATGACGCCGTTGTGAAAATGACTTCAAGCAGATCCAACCAAACACCTGGCGGCGTTGCGAGCTGTACGTACGTCTATATTGAGCATTCTGCTCATGTACATGCGAATGCTAAGTGCTAAGATAACTTGTTCCAAGCTGTGGCTGGCTATATTTAGCCGCAAATAAGCTGCACTGATAAGCAACAGGTTTCGAATAAGATACACTACTGCCAAGTACCATAACAACTAAAAGCATGAAGAGAGAACAAGAATTGTCAGATAAGCCATTCTTACCACTACAACAATGAGAAATGTAAAGTAAGAATAAGTGCTAATTTACGTAGTGCTTAATAGAAGGCAGATAATAATCAACCATGAACAGCAAATTAGTACGTAAATTAATAAGGGCCTTCAGATGAAATATTTTAACAAGTACACAGGAAACACACACAACACATCTGAAAACCGAAATGAGTCATTACTGCATACAAGAGGAGCCGATAAGGTCAAGGGATTCATTTTATACCGTGATGTAAAGTTTAGTCGATGTGGCCCAGGCCTCATTCCAGTAATTTCAGTTTTATTTCTATTCATTCACATTCGTTCCCATTTGCTCCCATGGGCTGGGTCAAAATTTTATTCTCTCCAAGATTTCTGTTTTTTGCACTGTGTCCAAGCGATCAAAGCAACATCCCTTAAGGCATGATTGGATGAGTTTACTGTTGAAGAACTCTGACAGAGCCCCATCAAACACCTTTGGGATGGACTCAGAGATTGACAGGACAGAAATTCCTATGGACTCAGTCCAAAATCATGTAGAATGACTTCCCAGAAGTGTGTGTGAGGGGGAGTCTTATTTTATCCAATTTTGCTTGCTAAGGGCGTAATGACCACATATCCCAGTGGGTTTGTCCATGTACTGTATATTGAAGCAGATTAAACCCCTCAAGGGTAGAAATCACACAATTCTCACTTATCTGGTCCAGAGCCCAAGCAGCTGCGATGGCTTTCGGAAGTCTTTGCTCAAAGCATTTTAATTTAACTGTATTTTGTGCTGCTCCGCCGCCTGTCTATAGGGTCATATTGGTTTCCTATGTGCTGCAACTGTGAGTAAATATGACGGTGTGTATTACATTCGGTGGCCCCGAGATGAAATCGGATTTCTGTGAACTCAGCGGGAGCAATAGCTTGCTGTTCCACATCCACAGATGCAAGGCCACAGCTGGCAGCTCCGGCTAGCACAGCTATGAAATACACCAAAATCCAAGATATTATTTCCCTGAAACAACTCCATATCAGTGTTTGCATGACAATATTTATTTTGTATAGATAAACATGTTACGGCATCCGTGTTTCACATCGGTTGTTGCAGTTCTTGTCCGACTACACGGAAATGCATTTTAGGGGGTTGATATTGTAATGAAGGCAATAAAGCAGCGAGATGACTCAGCGGATATTGAGTAGTGACAGTTAATTTCAGTCAGAGGTGTGTGCCAGCTGATAAGAGATTGATGTCACAAACTGAATTGGACAAGTAATTAATATCTATCACACCGCCTCCATTTAGGACACTAATGTATCATATTGAATGTCACAGGAGGAAAAATAGAATGATGGGAAACATCTCAATGGCTGGTTCTGTCAACCTCAGTTAGCATATGTATGTAACCCTTCACTTATAGCAGGTCAGAACATACCGTAATTTTCGGACTATAAGTCGCTCCGGAGTATAAGTCGCACCAGCCATAAAATGCCCCAAAAAGTGAAAAAAACAACATATATAAGTCGCTCCGGAGTATAAGTCGCATTTTGGGGGGCAATTTATTCGACAAAATCCCGCACCAAGAACAGTCATGAACGAGCAACAACAGGCTAAACAATACCAACAACAGGCTAAACGATAGGTATGCTAACGTGACTAACACAAACAAAGAGCTGAGAACGGGCCTGACGTAACATATAGTTATTAAAGACAACTATTACATAAATAACATGTTTATAAAACCATCTGTGTCACTCCAATTCATTAAATCCATCGATCGTTCGATACGATAGCAACAACAGGCTAAACGATAGGTATTGTTGGATTTTGTCCACAATTTAGGGAGCGCGCTATCTGCGCCTCACGGCAAAAGCCATTGCCAATCACCTGTTATCCAATTTACTCACTGCGTGCTCGTTTGATTTCTTCAGATTTAGGAAAATGCTAAGACACTAAAGCAGAAATTAGACTTACACAGGTTGGTTGAGTTCAATCACAATTCTTGTTCAGAAAGCTCTGTCTACAGGAAAGTACAATACAGCGCTGGGCCTTTCAAGAGCGGAAAGTCTCCATTCAAAAAAGGCAATGTTCAAGGTTCTTTGATCAGCTTATATTAAATTGCACATTGTGGGCCGAGATTGATGGGTGATGAGTCTTTGGGGTGGGGCAAGTTCGAAGGAGAGTCTGCTTCCATGGGAGTGGTGCTGGTTATGGGCGATTCGGTGTGTAGGTGGGGGCTGTTGTCTTCCATCCCATCTTTCGGCCTTGGCGATCATCTTTGGCCGAGTCCTTGGCTGGCTACCTCTGGCACCTGCTGGTTTTATCTCCGCGTGACCTTCCTGTGAACATTCTTCTCCAATCTTGGACATACACTGTCGTACCTCATTCTTTCTTTGTTAGGTAAAATATTTCCCTCTGTGCAGAGCGTTCAGTAGGAATCAAAAACTGGCGTCTAGCATTAGTCAAAACATAAGATACAATCAAGTACTGAACGGTCAAGACGACTCTGGCCGTGTCCATGATTTAGAGAAAACATCAGGCATGCATTACACAGTTCCTTAAGGGTCATTAAGCTATTTAGGCAATATATCAAAAGACATTTGTTATTTCAAAGTGCTCACAAATATATATCAGATCATAAAGTTTATAAAAACCTTTCTCATTACCACTTATCAAAAATGTCTAGTTATGTCTTCTTTATTGATTTGGTGTGTAGGTATAATTATAAGCTTAAAGTGTTTCTTTTATTGATTTAATATGTGAATATACTTTTCTGCTTATGTACTTTATTCAATGAGGTTTGAGCATATCTTTTTTTGTAGCTAGGTAGGACTTTTTGTATTTCGGCCCCATTCCTTCAGTATGCTAACGTGACAAACACAAACGAAGAGCTGAGAATGGGCCTGACGTAACATATAGAGTTATTAAAGAGAACTATTACATAACACGTTTATAAAACCATCGGTGTCACTCCAATTCATTAAATCCATCGATCGTTCTTTGTCAACAATGCAATTCAAAATATTCCATAGGCCCTTATAACGATATATATATTATATTTCAAATAACTATTATATAAGCAATATTATCAAACCATCTGTGCACTTTAAATCATTAAATCCATCGATCAAATTCCTCGTCCTTTGTCAACAAAGCCGCGCGTGCGTCCTGACGTCAGCCTCGTCGTTATTCCACAGTTCTACTATATAACTATATTGTAGCGTTAACAAAGACGTGGGTTTGGTAAACGTCTCTTTATTTAACAAAACAAACTTCCAAGCGTGTGGCGGCGTGGACTTCCGGCCACCGTTGTGGAAGAGAGCTCCATACAATAGGACCAGGCGTGCGTAAAAGCCATGTCCGAGCCCCATGCACCGTCCGCGGACAGCCACCCGGCCGAGCGCCGGCCCCCGACTTCGACCCACGAAGGTGAACGAGAGCTCAGTAGAGTGGGATCGGGCGTCCGTAAAAGCCATAATAGTTTTTCAAACCTTCTATGTCACTCCAAATCCTTAATTCCTTCAATCTCTGCGTCCTCCGTGTCACTTCAAAACAAAGCCGCTAATGATGCCGGTATATGTACGTGGGTACGTTTGTCCTTTATGTAAACAACCGCCGCGCCGTGCCACTGACGTCACTTGAAATTCTAATTACAGTACAGTAATGCTTTGGTACATCACGGTTCTCCAAACTTTCTTTCTGCTGCTCGATTACTGTTTTCGGCTGCATATTTTACAAATTGAAGTTTGTTACCTGCAAAATATGAGTTTCTTTTTGGTGCCATTTTTCTTAAGCCCTTCCCATTTAGAGCGCCCTCATCCAGTTTCGTCTGAAAATATATATTTTTTCAGATGTAGTTTTTTTGTTTTGTTTATTTGGTTGTTTCATCAAAGTCAAAGTCTGCTTTATTGTCGATTTCTTCATATGCCAAGACACACAAAGAGATCGAAATTACATTTCCACTATCCCACGGTGACAAGACATAGTACACAATATGCATACAAGTAAACAACACACAAAAAAAAACAAGAAGGCACAAACAATGAATAAATAAGAGTGATGAATAAATAATAAATAAACAAATAACATAATAAATATAAGAGGAGCGAAAATGGAGCAAGTATGCATACAGCAGACAGTGGACTTGGATATGGCGCTTTAAAGTGTTAATTGCTTTATTTGATTTTTTCTCTATTTTTTATGTTTTGAATATGTTCAAGATAAAGATATAAAAGCATGTGAAGTGATCAACTATACTAAAAATAACATGTGAAGTGGTCAACTAAGTTAAAGTTAAAAGTTAAAGTTAAAGTCCCAATGATCATCGTCACACACACATCTGGGTGTGGTGAAATTTGTCCTCTGCATTTAACCCATCCCCATGTGATTTTGATCCATCCCCTGGGGGAGAGGGGAGCAGTGAGCAGCAGCGGTGCCGCGCTCGGGAATCATTTGGTGATCTAACCCCCCAATTCCAACCCTTAATGCTGAGTGCCAAGCAGGGAGGCAAAGGGTCCCATTTTTATAGTCTTTGGTATGACCCGGCCGGGGTTTGAACCCACAACCTTCCAGTCTCAGGGCGGACACTCTACTACTAGGCCAATGAGCTGGTGTATACTTGTAAGTGATGTGTTAATGATCAAGTAAAAATTTGTGAAAAAAAACATATATAAGTCGCTCCTGAGTATAAGTCGCCCCCCCCCCCCCCCCAAACTATGAAAAAAAACGTGACTTATAGTCAGAAAATTACGGTAGTTTCATAGTTGCAGGTCAGGCTATGTTCTTCCAGACCACTACTGCATAGAATTTCATAGAAAAGGCAACATACCTGTGTCGTCACTTTAATGAGTGAAGGCTTAGTGCTATTTTTCCACGTGGAGAACTTTTACTGCCCTTAATCCTCTCTTATCCTCCTATGACCCCACACACACACACACACCACCACTCTGAAAAATGGATGCCCACAAACTCATTTATCCATGTCTGTCAAAGATGTATTTTCTACTTTTGCCTTGGAGTAGACTAAAATGAGGGAATTCAGATTGATGAATGCTTGGTCAGCGCATTTTAATCTCAATTACTAATTCAGTATCAGCGCACCGTGTGCCTCTAGATCAGTGGTTCTTAACCTGTGTTCGAACGAACCCTAGGGGTTTGGTGAGTTGGCTTCAGGGGTTCGGCAGAGCTGGTATGTCATTGCCCCGCCCCTGCACCGCCCCCTGTCCGCGGATGTCCGAACACACCGGTACCCCCCCCCACTCCGTGGATACACACCGGTAGCACCCCCCCCCTCCCCGTCCGCGGATGGCCGTACACACCGGTAGCACCCCCTCGATAAAGAGGGGTTCGGTGAATGCACATATGAACCTGATGGGGTTCGGTAAAAAGGTTAAGAACCACTGCTCTAGATCAAAATAAAGCAATTTAAATTGATTGATTTGCTTTAGCATTGTACCCAATCACAGCTCATGGCCTTCCGCCCTAGGCACTCTGAAATGTCTGAATTTGCAGTTGATTTAATTTGAATTGTTAGAGTCTGTTTTCAAGGGCAGCGAGTAAAACCTTTCCAAAGGCAATTTTATGGCAGCATATGTCATAAACCTGTTATTTCAATGTGCACTTATAGTAAGTGGCTATGGTGGCTAAAGACTCTGCCATTGTAATTGACTCGATGGGAGTTTACTGTATGAAGCATGAGGCTGTGACTGCAGATATAGTGCTCTCCAGGGATGGGCTGCTGCAAAACTGCTGCAATTCAACACAGATAAGACACACAAACACAACGTCTCACTCTATGCATACACACACTAGATTGGCACTAAAAAGAGAGCAGTATTTTGGATATTGTGGGTGTGGGGGGTAGTTAATGACCCAAAACACTAAAAAAGAAATTCAAATATGTGACTTTCTGGTTCACAGAGAATTCCGTAAGCATTGTAACGATATTTTAGTTTGTTATGGACAGTAGCTTAGCGTCACCATAAGCATGCAGCTCACTATCACTTTTTTGCACCATTCTATGGCTTCTTCTTGTTTCACTTTAGTCTTCCGTTTCAGGGTCTTATCAAAATTGGCTATGTGGTTTTTGCCTAATCATGCTAACAAACGGACCATTTTTTTTTCCTGAGTCCTGTTCACGTTCACAGTGTGTGGGAACGAGGCGAGCGCCTTGCATCTCCATCCTATTTCCGTTTTCTTTTTACATGGCATGCCACCTCGAATTAGGCCGCGCCCGCGTGGCATCTGGCCGCAGGGCTGGTGGCACAATGGGCAGAGCAGAGGCCAGTGTTGGCAGACGCTGGGCGAGAAGCAACACACACACATTCACACACAGCTAGAAGAACATGAAGAATATGTTTACGCTGCTGGAACCTGAGCCCGGTCTTGCGCGTTCATGTCTGCTACTAGAGTTAATCAGCTTGGATGCAGCTGCTGGCGTGGCCACTGACCCTTAAAGCGGTTGTAATAGGTGGAGCTGGTCTAATAGGAATAGCTTTATCATTTTGCGAGAAGAGCGGGAATTGCAGCACATCAGGGGAGGGACTTTCTTCTTCCACATGCCATCTAGTTGCCGTTCATTAATGGTGTTTTACATAAAAATAATGTTTGATCTTCTTGGTCAGGAAAACAAAGGTTGCACTGTATGTGGTGCCTAATTAGCTTGCTGAATGATACAACTTGAGCGCGCCCACCAGGGTCAGTCTAGTGGGTGCACTATATTTTATATATGACATTTAGCCTGAAGAGATTTGCCGTTTGTTTGGAGATTGGGTATCCCTTGAGAAACAATTCATTTTCAGTGGGCCGCACATGTGTAACGTATTTGTGCTCTTTGTATAAATGCAAATGGTTTAGCCTTTGAATAGATGTTTCAGTCAGATGGGATCAGACACAGACTCTTAAAAGCTCTTAAGACAGATCCAATGTATTGAAGGAAAAGGGCCATCGTAAGCAATACGATCCACCCACTGTCTCCTTCCACATTGGTTTCCAGCTCACCACCTTCAATACTAATTTGTTTTTGCAGGCACTTAGTCCCTTAGCGTTTTTTCTTTTTGCCTGTCATTCTTTCTTGCCCTGGTTGTGCTAAACCCCCGTGGATCCCCTTAAGGGGACGTAAACCCCTTGAGATGATTTGTCAGTCACAAATGCAACTGTGCCCTCTCAGTGGCTTTCCTTGGCCCAAAAAATGAGTTACATCCATCCCATCTGGCTGTCACAGGCAAAATGTAGCCAAGAATAGAAGCTTGCCATCCTTCCACATTTCACGGCTGAGCTGACAAAGTCACGTGTCACTCATATGTTTGACCCTCCCACGACATACTACTTCAGACTTCTGAGTGTTTCAGCGTATACGTTGTCTCTGGTTTGTTGTTTCTCAACGTACTGTATATTTAGAAACAGCAGAGGTCATGACTTTTACTCAGCCCAGCTATCACGTGGACCGTCGTCCAATTAATTGCAGTGTCTGTGGGAACTATAGGCTCTAATCGTTTCCTCTCCGCTCCCTGATCTGGAATCTATTTGTGGACACAACAGGGGGAGAGGGAGAAATCAGAAAACATCTTTAACAACTTGTCTCATCTAATGAGATTAGCAGAGCCGCTTACACAGTCATGACATGGAGATACACATAGATAACCCTGTAGTGACTCATTATTCTTCCCATTTCCGCATGGGTGCCGATTTGAGGCGGCTTGCATGTTGTTGTGCCCCGTATCAGGCCCGCATCTAAACACAAGCCCGGCATAGAGCGAGCGTGGTGAATGCGGCCTCGAATTGCCAGAAAACAATGAAGGACATGAAGATAACAGCCTTTGCCTCTCACAGGCTGCAGCATTAGTGACACTTGCGTGAGCACAATTGGAAAAAAATTCAGCGTGCAGCCTCCTTGTCTTCGCGCGTTGGTTGTGCGAGTAAGTTATGACTATGTAGATGCAGCTGAATGAGTATGGAAAAGAGTTATGTGATCACTTTTTATGGACTGAATAAAAATGCACTCGCTTTCAGTCGGATAGCTCATAGGGTTCATACATCAATGCTCGACTGATACTGTCAATTTTGAACAACTCCAAATTTGGAAACCTTTAAACTTCATGCTAAACTGCTTATTTTTAGTCGGTAATACCGGCTTAACTTTCATATATGGTGTCCTGGAGTCTCATGGCTCAGCACTGTGCCACTTTAGTTTCCAATGTTTCAATGAAAATAGTCATTTTACCCTTTTTAATTAAAAATCTAAAATAGGAGGCTATTTTAGATTCCCTCCAATTATTTGAGGAAAAATAAATATTGCAATTGAATGTGCTAACAATCAGAGCTTATTTGCACATGTATGATAATATAAATTGTTGAAATTGATTTGATAAAAGGATCAGTTGGCAAGTATAAATAAAATGGGATAACATATTTTACAGTTTTATTTTAATTTATCAAATGCTGTTGAGTCTGCAACTTTAAGGCAGTGAACACATCCCTAGACTTACTATTTGAAACCGATTCACGCCACTTCTGATCTATCATTTAGCGCGATGACATTAACAGGCCGCAGAGAGAGAGAAAGGGAGAGCGAGAGAGAGAGAGAGAGAGAGAGAGAGAGAGAGAGAAAGACAGAGAGAGAGAGATAGCGAGCGACAGACAGACAGGCAGACAGACAGACAGACAGTTCAGATCCGTCAGTTAACCCAAGCAGCATGTGCTAAGCACCAGGTCATTTTTTTATTCACTTCCAGTGTAAAAATCTTTTTGAAATCAGAACAAATTGAAAAATGTCCCTTAACATCTTGTGATTGGCCTTTAAGGTTCCTCTGTACTTACAAAAAGCTGCTATAACCTTTTAGTGCTGTGAGATAGTTTAAGTAGGTGCAATTATAATGACATTTCCTCCACAACTGGATTAAATAGCATTTTTGAATAAATAAAAGCATCATCCTTTCTGGACTGCCACATTCAATTTTATAATTCCAAAGAATACATCTTAAATGCACCACATTGTTACACCAATCACACAGTGGAATTCTGTTTCAGCCCGTTCTGACATTCTCCAAACTAAATGGTAACATCCCAAAGTAGAAAGCCTCACCCGCAGGCCTAAATAAATTTGGCGAATTAAAGTGCTAATTATTTTCCACTCAGGTTATGCCTTGTCTGCCCGCCTGCTGATTAGCAGCTAGATTGATGAGTTCAAGTAGGAGACGGAACCCCGCTGTGCTGTGCATACAAACGGAGGGATGCCAGCCTCTGTGCATGTATGTGTGTTGTATTGACTGCTGAATGTTAAATGTCTTGTTATAATTTGTAGAGATACCACACACCGTGCTCAGATGTCTATCGATCTAATGTACAGCCTGTCAATTAGGCCATTTTTATTCATGCCATTCTTCCCCTTCCTGGCTTCTTGCCACATCCTCTCTCATTTCTCGCTAACTTCCTTTTTCTCCGTCATCCTTCATATCTCCTTTGCTCTATTTTTCTATTCCCTCCCCCTTTTTTCCCCTCCATCCACACTTATGGATCAAACTCTTTATCTGGCCAAAGCCGCTGCCTGCAGGCAAGCAGCCGAGCTCTTCAGAGGCTCGAGCCGAAGACCAAACAACGTTATATAAGGTTAGCATGAAGCATGTCTCACGCTGATAGATGAAAACACCGGCACCTCAAACACAGCCTCTTTTATGGAGGACAAGAAGGTCGAGCCTTCTGTTTTGAACTCTGCTGCTCTTAACTAACATATTGCTATGGAAACTCCAGGAAAGCGAATTTAATTTGTGTTTGATAGTAGTAGTGTTTTTTTTGTGCTTTGAATTGAGGAACTCTCAATATGTGAAGGCTTCCTCCAAACTATACTCGAGTGCATGAGTAAGTGTAATCCAGGAGATAATTTGGTTCATGATATTGTAGTTTAATTATGTAGTGAACAATGTCATTGTATTGATTTATTCGTTTGTGATTGTTTACTTGATATGCACAGACATGTAAAGCCATTTTATTTCACTTGGCTCGGGATTGAGGCTGTCACCGTTAATGCAGCCTTGTCACAGGTTGAAATCTGCATTTGTGCTTAGGCACACCCCCCTCCTCCATCCAACATGTCGAGAGTTGCAGTCGACAGCACATTGTGAGAAATCATTTCCATAATCAGCGTCTTCACATATAAGAAATTATTTAAAACCTTCCATCCATCCATTTTCTGAACCGCTTAGTCCCCACGGGGGTCGCGGGCGTGCTGGAGCCTATCCCAGCCGTCATCGGGCAGTAGGCGGGGGACACCCTGAACTGGTTGCCAGCCAATCGCAGGGCACACAGAGACAGACAACCAATCGTACTCACACTCACACCTAGGGACAATTTGGAGTCTTCAATCAGCCTACCAAGCATGTTTTTTTTGGAATGTGGGAGGAAACCGGAGGGCCCGGAGAAAACCCACGCGGGCCCGGGGAGAACATGCAAACTCCACACAGGGAGGGCCGGAGGTGGAATCGAACCCGTACCCTCCTAACTGTGAGGCGGACGTGCTAACCAGTGCGCCACCGAGCCGCCTATTTAAAACCTTATTTTTATATAATGTAGGTCAGGATTTTTTGGGTGAACCCAGACAGAGACTGGACATGTATTATGGATTCTCCCTCACTTGGTAGATGGTGAGATGACAGTAATTGAGTTTCCCATTAAAAGGGACATTTTGTTTCATATTTTGAGTCCAGGTTAAGCATGTTTTGCGCTCGGAAGACATTTTAGGTCCAGTCGGCAAAGATCTTTTTTCTATTATTTTCCATAGTATATCTTTTCAATTTTTGAGTTTGAGTTTGTGTTTTTATTCACGCAATGTCCAATACATACAACATGATGCAACAAACAGTATTACACAGTCGGATGCGTAAAAGGTCACCCCAAGCAAGCAATTTAAAGCTTTTAATAGGGGGCCTGGTTTCCCATAAGTATCAGATATTGGCCAGATATCCTTACATTATGGACAACATATAGATATATAATAGACAATAACAATAAACACACAATAAGGTACAACACACAATAAACATACGACAAGTAATAGATAGTCTCAGTATTCTGGTTACACATTAGCACATTAAATATACATTGATAAGAGTTGATTTTTTAGATTTGCCTTGAAGATGGATATGGATTGCAACATTTTTAGTGTTTTGTCAAGCTCATTCCAAATCTGTGGCCCTCTGCACACAATGCTAAAGCTTGTAGATTTTAGTTTCCATTTTTTCTCAATGATTAGATTGCTATTCCTGGTGGTGTGGGTGTGGCTGGGAGTACAGATTGGGATGAGTTGACAGAGTTTATGGTTTCGTTTATGGACAGTCTGATACATGACACAAGCATTCTGGAAATAGTTGTGTTCAACAAGCCTCAGAAGATTGTGTTGGTGGAAGATTGTTTTAGTGGGGGCGTTAAACTGAGACCATGTAATGGCTCGTATGACCTTTTTCTGAAGTATCTCAAGCTTTTTTAAATGGGTTGGAAATGTGTTAAACCATATAATATTGCAATATTTTAAATGAGGTTCAAATAAGGATTTGTACAGAATAAGAAGTGCAGTGAGTGGGAGATAATGTCTCAATTTGAAGAACAAAGCAGCATATTTAGACAGTTTTATTGTGAGATCATCAATATGTCTTTTAAAGTTCAAGAACTCGTCAATGTGGATCCCCAGGAATTTAGTAGAGCTGACTCTTTCAATGTTTTGTCCGTTGATTTTTATGCAAATTTAGTCAATGTCCTTTTTTTCATTGGAGCGGAATACGATGTGGTTTGTTTTATTGACATTTAGGGAGAGTTTGTTGCATTTAAACCATGTGTTTATTTTCGCTAACTCACTATTTATAATTTGTTCAAGTGTATTTAGATTTTTGTGGGAAAGAAACAAGTTTGTATCGTCAGCAAATAATACTTTATGTAGTATGGGTGAAGTATTAACAATGTCATTTATGTACAAAATGAAGAGGAGCGGCCCTAAGATGGACCCTTGGGGAACTCCATAATTGATGGGTTTGTATGAAGATTTATGGTTGTTAATAGAAACATATTGATGTCTTCCAAACAGGTAGCTGCGGAACCAGTCTAACACCACGCCTCTAATACCATAGTGTTGTAATTTATTTACAAGAATGTCAATCATAATGGTATCAAAAGCTTTAGACAAGTCCAAAAAAATCCCAATACCATATTCGCCTTTATCAATTGCCTCGTAGATTTTATCAGTCAAGTCAAGTACTGCCATATATGTAGTGTTTTCCTTTCTGAATCCATACTGGGATGGGGCAATGATGTTTAGTTTGTTTAGATAGCTGTTGAGTTTATTGTAAACTACTCTGGAAAGAGTAGGCAAGATTGATATTGGTCTGTAGTTGCTAAAATCGTTTTTGTCTCCCGATTTAAAGACCGGTGTGATACGTGCTATTTTTGCTATTTGTGGCACTACTCCAGAGAGTAGAGACAGATTGATGCAATGTGTAAGAGGTGCAGTTATTATATTGGAGATGCTATTCAGAACTTTACTTGAGATACCATCTGTTCCAGCTGAGTTTGAATTCTTCATATTCATGATTATTTTACACACTTCATCGCAGTTAGTTGGATTCAGGAAGAAAGAGCCCAGGTATTTTACCTGATAGGTATTCTTTAAACGAGGCATCCTGAGGCTGACTGATTTTAGTGGATACTATGTTACTACCAATGGAGACAAAGTAGTTATTGAATTCGTCGGCAAGACTGTTGTTTCTGGTGATGTTGCTTGTATTATTATCATGATCAGGGAATACAGGAGTTTTTTGGCTTCTGTTCAAGACCTTGTTCAGTACTCTCCAAGATTTCTTGGAATCACCCTGTGATTCGTTTATCAAGTCGGCAAAATTAGTACTCTTCCGCTTTCTGATAATATGTGTAAGTTTATTTCTATAATTAATATATGCATTTTTATTATTATGGTTAGGTTTATTTATGTATCTTTTATATAATTTATTTTTGTGCTTAATAGACTTTAATATGCCCTTAGTGATCCATGGATTTTGAGTAGTTGTATTACATATGATTACTTTCTCAGGAATGGTCCTTTGAATAGAGTCAGATATTTCTTTGGTTAGAGTTTCCAATGCAGCATCAACATCACTACAATTATATATTCCATACCATGTCTTGGTCTGCAGGTCCTCACCTAGACGTTGTATGTTTTCTTCATTGAGTATTTTTAATTATATTGTATGACGAGCAAGTGGGGGCCTAGCAGGGAGGTCAATGAATAATACAATAGGGAAATGATCAGAAATCTCAGAGTACAGTTCCAGAAGTAAGTGTGGTGTTTTGAAGATTTGTGATGAGATTATCAATAATTGACTTAGTTGAGTGAGTGACTCTGGTATAAGTATTTATTGTGGGAAAGAAGGATGAAGAGTGTAATGTGTTTATAAAGTCAATTTTGGCTGTATCATCCTTGGAAAGATCAACATTGAAGTCGCCAAGGAGGACACAGCTTTTGTTATTATCATTTATAGAAAATAATGCTTCCTCCAGTTTGGTCCTAAAGATTTCAAGATCAGCGTATGGGGGACGATAGATTATACCAATAATGAGATTTTTCCTGCTTTTTCCGCTTATTTCAACAAAAAGGGAGTCACTGTGGTTGTCTGCTATGACAATGTCATCACAAATCCTCACGTTGTATGCGGAGGAAATATATAGGCACACGCCACCGCCAGATCTGCCACATCTGTTCTTAGTCAACAACTTATAGCCATTAAGATTTAAGATATCAGTGTATGAATTTACCATTCCTGTGGCTCCAGTTGCATGTTTGTGTGTCAGTTGTGTGTCTCCGGTCATTTTTTATGCTATTTTATATCTGTGCGGCGACCTTGAGTGCCTTGAAAGGCGCCTTATAAATAAAATGTATTATCATTATTATTATCATTTAGTAATTGGGTCAATTTACCAATGTATTCCTTGGAGAGACAAACCTACGGAACTAACAGACGCATGCGTGGTGTATAATATGCAAACGGTAATACAACGTAACAGCCTTACTGCCCATGCATGCACTCAAATTATGCACTTTGTAACATGCATGGAGGAATTGCACCATCCAACTTCCCATCTTCTTATGATTCCATCAGATGCACTTTGAAGTTGAAGAGTTTGATGTTGGACAGACGAATTGGAATAGAAGCACAATGTGCAATTTAGATGCAATTTCAGGGCTTTGGGACCAAATGGGAAATTATCAGTGGACTAATTCCTGATTCGACCGCAGACCCAAGTGTTTAAGTAGCTGTAGCCACTAGACTGTAGCCATGGTGACGGCAGCTTTAACCTTATGACTGCAAGTGACCAAGGATATTACCGTGATTGCCGAACTATAAACCGCACCGGATTATAAAACGCACCAGCTAAAATTCAGGGATATTTCAGTTTTTTTCTTACATAAAACGCACCGGACTATAAGCCGCACGTGCACACGAGTTTTTTACACAGAAAGACAGTACATAGAAAGCCTTTTTAACGTTTTAATAACATACCTTAACATTTCTTTCCAAACACTGCCTGTGACGCGGCAGTAATACCGCAGCAACACGGAAGTAACACAGCAAAGTCACTGAGACGCGGCGGTAACACAGCAGCAACACGGTAGCACAGCACTAACAGGGCTGGTTGAAAAAAACACGCCAGTAAAAGTAAAAAAAGAGCCGTTTTCATCTGCCTCCTGTGCACTGAAACCATCGAGGTCATCCTCCTTAGTGTCCGATTGGAATAGCGTTAGATATCCTTTGCCTCACACTTACTCCGTCTCTCTTTCGTCGTCGCATTTCTTCGAGTGTGAAGAGGGTCTGTTCATCCTAATCTTATTCATGCACGAAGCGCTAAATTACATTAAACTAGCGAGCGACACGTATAGCATTTCTTTTGTCCCCCATAATGACGGTTTGTGTATAAAAGCTTCCTGTCTTCGTGTGAATGCGGGTGTGTGCGTGATGTGCGAGACGATCAAAACACAAACTAGCACGTCTTCTTCGGCGCGTTATCTCTTCTTCGTCTGTCTCGCTCTTGCTTCCTGCTAGGGCGCCCCCTGAAGACCGGAAGCCGTAAAAATCCATAATTACGCTCCAGAGTAGACACAAGATAATGTCATCAACATCGACTGCCTTTGGCTTAAAAGCGGCATCATATGCATTTCTTTTGTCCCCCATAATGACGGTTTGTGTATAAAAGCTTCCTGTCTTCGTGTGAATGCGGGTGTGTGCGTGATGTGCGAGACGATCAAAACACAAACTAGCACGTCTTCTTCGGCGCATTATTTCTTCTTCGCCTGTCTCGCTCTTGCGTCCTGCTAGAGCGCCCCCTGGATGCCGGAGGCCGTAAAAATCCATAAGTACGCCGCGCCGCCGTTTAAGGTTCAAAGTAACCTTCTGAATAAAATGCATTAAAAGTTCACATTCATTACAACTTGTTTTTTGGTGAGCAGAATGTCAGAAGAATTGAATTTAAATGCTGATTGATTGGGTTTTAATACAATTCAGATGGTCCAAACAGCTCCACTGCTTTGTGTAATCTCTGAGTGACATGGCAGAGTAAGAGAAAGGGTTTAGAGCATAGGTGTCAAACTCAAGGCCCGGGGGCCAGATACGGCCCGCCACCTCATTCTTTGTGGCCTGCGAAAACAAATTGTGCATCAAATTCGTGTGTCATTACTAGAATTGCAAATTGTCTTCACTTTTGATAATATCTTTTTTTTTAAATTTGACCAGTTTTTACTCGTCTGATTTGAAAACGAGTTATTTGTCAGTTTGTTTTGTAGCTTTTACTGTATATAATCGTGTTAAGAGTAAAAGTGATCAAGTCATCACAAAAATCACGAAAAAAATCTTATATAAGCCGCACCTGACTATAAGCCGCAGGGTCCAAAATTTTGGAAAAAAGTCACGGCTTATAGTCCGGAAATTACGGTAAATGGCACTAATTCAATCACCTGAGGTGAAATAAACCACTTCATATAGCTTTATGGTTTGGTGTGAAATAATGATTCCTTGTAGGAGATGAGGCTTAAAATGAAAAATAGAAAAAACAGCAGAGGGGAAAAGTGAAATTTAGCAAGATTTTCACTAGACGTGTTTTATTTTAGTTTTTAGTTTTTTTCCCCCACAACAAAGGGTGCACCGTATAGTGCACTGGTCTGTGGAGATTTGCTTACAGTGAGAAGATGGTGGAGGTAAGATGGCTCAGAGGATTCAAGCTTCGTTGAGCGCAGGCTTATGCCTAATAATTAGCAAGGAGGGACTCAGCACGGGCCCTCGGAACAGAGACAGCGAGCGCTCGATCGAGAGCGGTGCAAAACAGAGCAAGGGAAAGATTAAAGATGAGGCAGAGGCAAGTAAAAGATCTAGCAGGAGCTGTGGGGGAGAGTGCGGCGTGATATAGAACATTTCTGTGTTAGTCTGTTGTTATACTGCTTGTAAGGAAATTTAATAAGATTTTTACAGCATTAGCTCTGTGAAAATGTTATGTTTTCTTGTGTATTTATAGCCTTGGTGGAATTTGACAAATGAAACATTCATGGTCATGTAATAGCTAACATATTTTCCCTTTCGCTTTTTAGTAACTACTCAGCTCACTATGTTCCTCTGGGATTCCAAACACGTGGAGCCAGTGGCAAATAGGAAATGCAACACCCGCTTGTCATTTATTGGTTGAGCAGATTCACCTGTCATTGTAACATTTTGAAATGAAAGATCATAAAAAGATTGGTTACTGCCACGCTGACTACGTTTAATATGATTGTTTCAATCTCATGACCTAGTTTATTGTGATTCAACTTCTATGCTAGTGTAGGCCGATGCAAAACTTTCCTAATGCTAAAACTCATATTGAAAAACAATCAAAAAACAAAGCAATTTTGACAAAATAAAAACAAAAAACACTCTGAAATACAAAAGTGAAAAATCCCAAACTCTATGATAGATTCCGGTGTGCTCTGAAAAGCATACAAATCAGAGTTACGTCACCACTGTCGGAACACAACTTTGCAGTAAATCGAAGGCCTTCTGTGTTTTGTTGTTGAAAACTGACCACCCCCAAAGAGAGGTGGGCTAGCTGTGTAGTGGGAGAGTGGTATAACAATGGGAGATTTTTCTGTGCTTTCCTCATGCCATTATAAAGGCCCTTTTACACTAGACTTAGCAGAGCAGTGTGGTGTCAACGTCCTAATTGAAAGATTTTTGGTTTGAAGGGGAAGTGGGATGACAGACAGCACATCCCATTTGAGACGTGGTGGCAAAGTGATTCGAGACTGACAACAGAAAGAGATTTTGACAGGGTTGTACAGCAAAGGACTTTAAGAATATGGAAGACAGGTGCAGCCAGATCTCCACGATGTGGACCGTAGCTGCTCGGTTGAAAGTGGTAGACGTGTGATTTGAGCATTTTTAGCAATAGAAATATAGGCTTAAAATCAAATACTATATCATAACCACAGATGCCTCCTCCTTATTATGGGGAAAGGCAGTGCTTGGGTTTCCCTTACGTTACTCTGTTTGGTATATTAGCAACCGGTCCCAACTATGTACACGCCTGCGGCGGGCTCTCATTATTCAGGGCACCATCCTGCGTGTTTTACCACACCACAAAAACCAAGTGCAGTGTGAAAAGGGCTTAATACTGCAATGTTTTAAATAGTCATCCGCTATTCTATCCCAGGTCCAGTTTGATCAAATTCATTACAGATGCTTCAGTTACATTTGCTAGCTGGTCCAGATTACAAAGTACACTCATTTACAGTGCTTTCTGGTTTCATCGCCAATACAACATCCTTGGCCATTAACATGCATACATGCCAGAAACTATATCAGCAGCAGTGATTCAAAGCACGGCTGTGTCATGTTACTCTTTTCACAGATGTCCCATTGGCTTGTTCAAATCAAATGACACTGGTCCAAAGATGGTGTGAGCCTGTCGTTGTCAATCGCGGCACTTAACCTATGCAGGAGTCATCAACTTTTTTTCCCCTCTCCATATCGAAAATAATTTATTCCCAAAAGCCACATCACCAATTCAGGGCCTGACCACATGCCCATTTAACGGTGTCGAGTGAGGGGGCAGCGCGGTTCAAGGTCAGCTCACCGCAGTGTTGAGACGGCAGCGGTGCTACACGACAGCATTTTAGCCGCGACCCAATGAGTGATTACCTCGCAGCTCCAGTCATAATTCAGTGTGACCTCAATCTGCCAGCATCGCTGTGCTTTGATGGAGGACACATTATCAGTAGGGTAAAACTAACCTGTCTCACGACGGTCTAAACCCAGCTTTAGGTGTTGGGTTCTAGCATGTCATGCAGGCTGATAACGATAGGCCGATCTGATGCTTCTACAAAGGAGAACGTTTTTGATATGAACCTAGTATGAAACTGTTTCTTCTCCAAAGTATTTCTGAACTACAGTGTGACATACATTAACCCTGTCACGATGATGCATGTGTGGTAATTCATCATCTTCACTGACACATGCAGACGCACACACACAAACTGTACATCCTGCTGTGAATAATTAGTGGATTCTCGCTGTGGGTGATTGGCGCTACTGCTCCCCCCACCCTCCCTCTCTACTTCTATTTCTCTCTGACCTTCCCCACTGGGCTTCCTACCACAGTGGGGCTCATCACACACAGCTCTAATACATATTTATTGCCCCGGTGACAGCTCCTGTGCACTGGATTTATATGATTCTCAGCAAACAATAGTGAAGCCCAACTCACTCTTGCTCCCTTTCATCAAACAAAGCGAAAGATAAATCTCATGGTGTCAGGTCGGTTCAGTCCTGCTCAGCACTCAGCCATCTGCGGATTTTGATGCACGACCGGGCAGACCCTGTTGCATTCATAGCGCACCCGTAAATTAAGGTAAATATACTCGATAAAATGTGCACTGTATGGATCATTTAGAGGACGGCACGACAGGGCCTAATCCATTACATCTTCCTAAATGTTTTTAAATAGCAGATTTTTATTAAAGAAAATACTTCTCTACTATATTCATACATGCACCTGGGCTGTGCCAAAACCATGCTTCTTTCAAAGCAACTCAAAAAGGACAGTAGTAGTCTCTGACCACCTGTAAAGTCTCCATACGATAAAAGAGATAAATTTAAGGTTGCTAATATTTGTAAACTTGAAAGTTTGTAAAGCGGGGTCATCATAAGTCAAGGTACCACTGTATATTGTGGTTACAATACTTATGGTCGTATTTTAAGTTTCAAGGGGAACTAAGCTTTCTCACTCAACTATGATTTCTTATTAACAAATGAAGAGCTGTGTACCATTATTTATTCAAGCATTCCTTGTTGATCACGGGACTTCCCTGCAGGCAAATATGCTCTCCTTGAACATTTACAAGTGGGAACTGCATGGAAGGACAAACTCCCAGCGCCATCACAGCCTCTGCTCGCTTTGTCTTAAGTTGAGTTGAGAGGCAACACCAAGAAAGTGCGAGGAGAGGGGAAATAAGGGCAGAGCGGGATAGTGACAAAGATGGTCAGATGAGCCTGAGCAGCTGCCATACACCCCTATTCCCACACCAGCAAATTGCATCTTATAGCTGTCACTCTAATGCTTTCAAGTGGGTGAAATCCTCGACATCTGCTCCCGCTCGCTGAGACGCAGCGCAGGCCACCACCCTGCAGAGATGCACAGCTGATGGGACAGCTTGAAGGGCAGCGGTGGTCGTGGTGGCTTTCACATCCAATGTGATTTGTTTTGTCAAAACAGAAACAACAAACAAAAACTTCAGATTCACGGTGAAATGTTTTGTGTTTGCCGCAAAGCTTCCCTGTAGCATTTCTGGCATCCGTGGTGCAGAGGCTGTTTTGTAAAGCCAAATGAGCTGGTCTTGTGCAATCGCTTTCAAACAGCTCACTATCAAACTAAACTATGTTTTGAAAGTATTTGTGCCCCTTTTGATTTGGGCTCAAAATTCTTTGAAGTACAAACGAAGATGTGTTTTCAATGTAAGTTTTAGAATGATTGGATGATCAATGAGCCGTGACAAATTTGCTGCTGAGCTCCTTTGCTGCAGTCGAGGTTTTGGTCCATGGACTGTGGAGATAAAATTCAAAAGGAATTACCGTATAGGACTTTAGAACTATAACACAGAGTTCATCTTAGCGTATGAGAGAGTGGTGTTTCGCATAGCTGACTTAGGTGCAGATTGCAGGGGAGTCATTTTCATTCAATGCGTCCTTCACAAACTGTATTCATGCAAAACAAAAAGTCCACAAATTGCAACCAATTTGCATTTGGGCGTTACAGCATAATGGGAAATCCATCTGGAACATCATCCGCATTTTCTTCTTGAAACTCTATTGAGGGATGCTGCTGCTGTAAAGTGTGATTCTAAAAAATATGAATATTTTTAACATCTTTGTTATTGCTTGTCTCAGCGTTAACACAACATCCACACTGAAGTTATCGCAATGGGATCCCACAGCAGAGTGAGTGCACCTTGTAGTGTAACTTTGAAAAACATTTAACAGTTCACCCATGCGTGCAAATTAATTCTACTTACGACTTGCGAACAAATGTAAATAGGAGTGTAAAGAAACACTTAATCTTTGCCAAAAAGAAATAAGCCCCCCTCCGCCACTGATTAAGGCCACCAAAGTGATATATCTGGCACTTAAGTCTTGTGTTTACCTCATAAACACAGAGACTTCAAGCAGCCACCCACACTGATACTGAAATATTACTCTCAAACTCTACAAGCCAGCATGATGTTTTGGAAGCATCTTGTGACATTTTGTTACCACTCGGATTTACTCATCGTCTGTTGTGCCTGCCACAGTCACAACGTCAGAGAAATTCAATCACTGTTGACCGTAACAAAGACATGAACAATAATGCAGCGTGGTCGAGCAGTTGGTGCTTGGCCTCTGACTCCCGCATTGGGTGAAGTGGGACTTGTGCTGGAATGCTGAGACACGATGATGACGCGAGGAAAGCATACCGCAAACAGAGGTGATGTCCCCTTTAATCTGCTCGATGTAATGGAAACATTTTTCGAAGGGATGCAATTCAATTATTTCTGAGGAAATTATGTTTCCTATTTGGGATGTGTGCCTTGTGGTGGAAAGTCGTCTCGGATTTGCTTCATTCTTCACTGCAACTAAATGGTAATTTGATTTGGGGCAGAACCCGCGAGACTGTAGATTTGTTTGCATTGGTTTCCACTTGACACACACAACACTAAGCTCCTACAGAATATCTACTAACATCATTGGAGGTCTGTATCATAATGTGTTTATTGCCACACATGGCAGGCACTTTCTTTCAGTGTGTGCCACCGGGTCATATTTTCTTGGCAAGTAAATGCACACCGCTTCATTCCCTCAATAAGGAGTAGGAGTTTACTTTTATACCGTATTTTCCGGACTATAAGTGGCTCCGGAGTATAAGTCGCACCAGCCATAAAATGCCCCAAAAAGTGAAAAAAAACATATATAAGTCGCTCCGGAGTATAAGTCGCATTTTGGGGGCAATTTATTCGACAAAATCCCACACCAAAAACAGTCATGAACGAGCAACAACAGCATAACGATAGCAACAACAGGCTAAACGATAGGTATGCTAACGTGACAAACACAAACAAAGAGCTGAGAACGGGCCTGACGTAACATATAGAGTGATTAAGGACAACTATTACATGAATAACATGTTTCTAAAACCATCGGTGTCACTCCAATTCATTAAATAGCAACAACAGGCTAAAAGATAGGTATGCTAACGTGACAAACTCAAAGAGCTGAGAACGGGCCTGACGTAACATATAGAGTGATTAAGGACAACTATTACATGAATAACATGTTTATAAAACCATCGGTGTCACTCCAATTCATTAAATAGCAACAACAGGCTAAACGATAGGTATGCTAACGTGACAAACTCAAACAAAGAGCTGAGAACGGGCCTGACATAACATATAGAGTGATTAAGGACAACTATTACATGAATAACATGTTTATAAAACCATCGGTGTCACTCCAATTCATTAAATAGCAACAACAGGCTCAACGATGGGTATGCTAACGTGACAAACACAAAGAGCTGAGAACGGGCCTGACGTAACATATAGAGTGATTAAGGACAACTATTACATGAATAACATGTTTATAAAACCATCGGTGTCACTCCAATTCATTAAATCCATCGATCGTTCTTTGTCAACAATGGGTGCGCACTGCTGAGGGCGCTTGCACTTCAAAATATTCCACAGGCTCATATAACGATAGATAAACTATATTTCAAATAACTATAATACAAGCCAATAATATTATCAAACCATCCGTGCACTTTAAATCCATTAAATCCATCAATCAAATTCCTCGTCCTTTGTCAACATCGCCGCGCGTGCGCCCTGACGTCAGCCTCGTCTTTATTCCACAGATCTACTATATAACTATATTGTAGCGTTAACAAAGTACAAGGATAGACGTGGGTTTGGTAAACGGCTCTTTATTAAACAAAACAAACTTCCAAGCGTGTGGCGGCGAGGACTTCCAGACAGACCGAGCATGCGTAATGGCCATGTCCGAGCCCCGCGCACCGTTCGCGGACAACCACTCGGCCGAGCGCCGGCCCCCGACTCAGTAGAGTAGGACCGGGCGTGCGTAAAAGCCATAATAGTTTTTCAAACCTTCTATGTCACTCCAAATCCTTAATTCCTTCAAACTCTTTGTCCTCCGTGTCACTTAGAAATGATCACCGCTAATGATGCCGCTAGTCTTTATGTGGGCACGTTTGTATGTAAACAACCGCCGCGCCGCGCTACTGACGTCACTTGAAATAGTAATCCATTGGTACATCACGGTTCTCCAAACTTTCTTTCTGCTGCTCGATTACTGTTTTCAGCTGCATATTTTACAACTTGAAGTTTGTAACCTGCAAAATATGAGTTTATTTTTGGTGCCATTTTTCTTAAGCCCACACAGTTGATGAGTCACGGCCAACGGTGAAATTTAGAGCGCCCTCATCCAGTTTCGTCTGAAAATATAATTTTTTTGGGTTGTTTTATCAAAGTCAAAGTCTGCTTTATCGTCGATTTTTTTTTTTTATATACTAAGACACACAAAGAGATTGAAATTACGTTTCCACTATCCCTCGGTGAGATAGCACACATATGCATACAAGCAACACAAAAAAAAAACAAGAAGGCACAAACAATGAATAAATAAGAGTGTTGAATAAATGATAAATAAACAAATAATAATAAATAATAATAATAAATATAATAGGAGCAAAAATGGAGCAAGTGTACATACAGCAGACAGTGGACTTGGATATGGTGCTTTAAAATGTTAATTGCTTTATTTGATGTTTTCTCTATTTTTTATGTTTTGAATATGTTCAAGATAAAGATATAAAAGCATGTGAAGTGATCTATACTAAAAGTGACTATACTAAAAATAACATGGGAAGTGGTCAACAATACTTATAAGTGATGTCTTAATGATCAAGTAAAAATTTGTGGAAGAAAAACATATATAAGTCGCTCCTGAGTATAAGTCGCCCCCCCACCCAAACTATGAAAAAAAACGCGACTTATAGTCCGGAAATTACGGTATATAGCAATCCACCCACAATCTCATGTAGAAGCCAGTGATTAAATGTGGAAGCACATTTTCAATGGGGCGTTACAAAAACAGATGCATAAGTAGTTGTATCTATAAAAGGTAAATGTCAGTCGGGGCTATAAAGAGACTGAATAAGTAGTTGAAATGGCATTCAATGCCTGTGACTTGTAGAATCGTGTTATAGCAAAGGAAAACAAACAGATGAATGAGTAGAGGTGCCAACATTTATTGACAAGTAATCCATTAGCAAATTAAGCAACTTTTTTTAATCATCAAATAATCGTTTTAGTCTCTCAACAGTAATGAATATCTGAGCCTTCATGAAAGTGTCTTTTATCTCTTGTATTTAACTCAAATAAGACATTTGCAAACGGGTGCTTTTACTTTGAAAAACAATGACTGAACCAATAACTGAATCAGTTTAAATGTTGTTTAGTTGTTTTTAATCACTAAACAAAAACAAACAAACAACAATAATTGGTCACTAAACAGCAAAATCTGGAGGTGTTTCACCTTTAGTCCAAGCTTGAACGTGGGGAAGAAATCCAGTCACCTTTGATTTCACTTTTGTCAAATGTATGAACAACAAATATCGACACCATTTTCCATGTACCTCCTTTATTAGTCACCCAGTGATCCTCTGTTACTACCAGGCCAGGTTGTTCCCCATCACGTCACCCGTGGTTGACTTTAGCTTCGCTGCAACCAGAACGAGATGGACAGTAGAAAATCATTTCAAATGTCTGCGGAGTTTCCGTTGAAACCATAAATATTCGTTTCAATGTTCGTTCCGTTTTTCCGCATTGCTCTGACTTCTCTAATTGTAACAAAAACCCGCAGCACCATATTCTTAGCATCCGTCTCTGACGAGAATACAGATTATTATAGTGGCAGTTGCAGGGACGGGAAGTGAAATGACACAGTGCTGGTGCTCTTGTCTGTCCCTGAGCAGTAAGACCAGGCCATCTGCACGTTGATCATCACAGACACGATTCTATTATTGTTGGCATCTATTATTGTACTATGTGGGAGCAAGAATTTGTTGTCAGTCTGGGCTTTGTTGTTCTTATCAGCTGCACAGCTGACAGTCAGGTCTCGAACATGATGACGGCAGCCAAATGAACCGCCATTGTGTTTTGTACTGAATTATCCATGAGACGCACCAAGTATGATCTGTTCCCCTGTGTTCTTGTGCAGGTCTCTTCCATCGAGCCATCATTCAGAGCGGCTCGGCGCTGTCCAGTTGGGCGGTGAATTACCAGCCCGTCAAATATACACGCCTCCTGGCTGAGAAGGTTGGCTGTAACGTCCTGGACACGTTAGACATGGTGGACTGTCTGAGAAAGAAGAGCTCCAGGGAGCTTGTGGAGCAGGACATACAACCCGCAAGATACCACGTGGCTTTTGGACCTGTCATTGATGGCGATGTCATTCCAGACGACCCCGAGATCCTTATGGAACAGGGCGAGTTCCTCAACTATGATATAATGCTGGGCGTCAACCAAGGCGAGGGGCTGCGCTTTGTGGAGAATGTAGTGGACTCAGAAGACGGCGTCTCTGGAAACGACTTTGACTTCTCTGTGTCAGACTTTGTGGACAGTCTTTACGGATACCCGGAGGGCAAAGACACTCTAAGGGAAACCATTAAGTTCATGTACACGGACTGGGCTGACAAGGAAAATCCAGAAACCAGGCGCAAAACGCTGGTGGCTCTCTTCACCGACCACCAATGGGTGGAGCCCTCTGTGGTAACGGCAGACCTCCACGCTCGCTATGGCTCACCCACCTACTTTTATGCCTTCTACCACCACTGCCAGAGTCTCATGAAGCCTGCCTGGTCAGATGCCGCGCACGGGGATGAGGTCCCCTATGTTTTTGGAATTCCAATGATCGGTCCAACTGACTTGTTCCCCTGCAACTTCTCAAAGAACGATGTGATGCTTAGTGCTGTGGTAATGACCTACTGGACCAACTTTGCCAAGACTGGGTGAGTCATTGCGTATCTTTCAGGCTTCTTTGTAAAGTGACTATTTTTAGGATGTTGTAAGGATTTTATAAAAGAAAACGTTCTACAGCAATAAGATATAGGGAATAAATGATATAAGACAGTGGTTCTTAACCTTGTTGGAGGTACCGAACCCCAGCAGTTCCATATGCGCATTCACCGAGTGAACTTTTTTTTTTTTTTAAATATAAGACATAGATGTTTTTTACTAGTGCACAAAATTAGCCATGCATGAACATAACCTTGTTCAAAGAACAAAACCAACACAATGCATGAACTCACAACAAATTACATACTAGTAAATCAGAATTTACACGATAAATCAGGTTTGTTCAGACCTCCTCAGTGGAGGCTCTGTCGCACCCCTTGGGTTCGATTGAACCCAGGTTAAGAACCACTGATATAAGAAACATTTTTTAAAAATGAGAAACTCTTGATTGCTGGCCAATTTAAAGCAGTCTGACTAATCTTTCAAGGCTCATAGATTTTCTTTTTGGTGTGTTATGTACGTAAACACAAAAACTATCAAAATGAAAGATTAGACTCTTCTTTCATCACACACACACATATATATGAAAAGGAATGCGTTTTAGAAACACAAAGAAATCGATTTGGAGTATATGGAGAAATTGACTTGAAAGAACAACTCGGTGTCTGACCAAACCTACAAAACGCTCGGGTAATTCCTACAATTGCAAATTTCTGCAATTTGAACACTGATGAACGACTTGCTGACTATGTGGACAAGCAACCTGCAGAAGTCAGAAAGAATGACTGTGAATCTGTGACCTTAACACTTGACCTTGATTTTGACCAGACTTTTTGTAAGTCATATTATCTTCTTACACGCCCACGCACGCATGCACGCACGCATGCACGCACGCACGCACGCACGCACGCACACACACACACACACACACACACACACACACACACACACACACACACACACACACACACACACACACACACACACACACACACATACATACATACATACATACATACATACATACATACATACATACATACACACACACCAGTGGAAAGTATCAGAGGAAATCAAATCAGTCCTATTAAAAGGACCTGTATGCCCCATAAAATACTAGGATGTAGGAAGAAGGAATTGCCACAAAGGATGAGTGTGGGACTGGAAAGAGAAAAAACACTTTTTAACAGATATTTTTCAGAGGTGTTTTTGAAAAAAATGAGACATTAAATGTGAGGATGATTAAATGTAGTACCTCCAGTGGGTGCAAAGCAATTTGTACACAGCTGACTTTCTGAATTGAGTACAAGGCCTGTCTTTATGTATGCGGCTGTGTCTGCACCTTTGGGTTTTTTATTTTGGGCGAGGGAACTGAAAATGCAATTGCTGCTCCATTGTAGTCGGGCCCCAAAAGACACCGTGACTTATCAGAAAGGCCACTGTTGCCCTCGTCGGTATTGATTTCTTCAGCTTGGACCCAGACGATCACTCATACCCAGGGTGACTATCCCCCACACCCCCCTCCACACTCAATTTCACCTCTGCCCACAACACACAAAACATACAAGGTCAATTTTGCACAACTAGTCATGATTTCAAACAACTGGAATTTAATTTGACAATCCACGTCTTCCAGAGAGCTATTGATCTTATCTTGAGGGGTATGCACTGTGGGATAAAAACAAAAGTGTCTACTCTACATCATCTGCTGCTCAATCAGGTTGACTTTGACATCTAAACGTCTGGCTTATAGTCCACAGTGGCCACCAGCCCAAGTCAATGCAGAGTTGCTAATGATAGACAAGTGCAGATGGACTGATGTCAGCTGTTTGGCTCCTCGGTCAAACCACTGAGGTCAGACTACACATCTGTCTCCTCTGCCTGGCAGCCATCTTGTCTTGCCAAATTCAGAATATCCCTTTTTTGAGAATTTTGCATGATTTGTACATCTCATATGCACAAGGAACATGCATTAGCATTTTATGTTCCACAATATAAGCCACTCCAATAAGTCTGTGATTATTTTGGCCACTTTTTGCAATCTATAAAAATCACCTGAATTGAATTCCATTTGGATTCGCAAGAGAGGTATATTCTTTTTGCTGTGACTTTCACATGTAAAGAGGTTACCAGAGACCTTCAGTCGGAGTGGCTAAAAAAAAAAATTAAACTCCATACAAACCTGTGTGTAAATTACAGCATGCTCCCCGCTGGGATAGTCCAAGTGTGTGCGTGCGTGCGTGTGTGTGTGTGTGTGTGTGTGTGTGTGTGTGTGTGTGTGTGTGTGTGTGTGTGTGTGTGTGTGTGTGTGTGTGTGTGTGTGTGTGTGTGTGTGTGTGTGTGTGTGTGTGTGTGTGTGTGTGTGTGTGTGTGTGTGTGTGTGTGTGTGTGTGTCAATTGTAGAGTGAAATGATTCAACCCTGGTGGTAATCATTCAGGCTGATTTGTAGTGCATTGGAAATCCATTCTGATAGATGATGACATCCTCTTCATTTACCATGGTGGTGTCAACATCTGCGAGTGAGCCATAAGCCAGCCTCCACGATTAGCTGTCAACATTTGACTCTTGACTTAGATGTAGTAGGTTTTTGGTGTTATTGTCTGCACCACTTCCCTTTTATGGATTTCATGAAGAACTCCAACTAAGAATTATATCAAAACACTTTGAGAGTGAATTGATTGTAGATTAAAAAATTTTTTTAAAGCAACATAATTATTTTACTTTACATCTTATGAACCCTTTGAACATTGATTTACTGTATGGAGAACTTATAGGTCACTGCCTACCAATCATAATTTACAGTCCTGTTTGTTTTAGCAACGCTATAATGAGCACGTTAAACTATAAACATATATCAACTGCCTCCAAGGCTAAACTGTCAACAAACGTAGAGGTTGATACCACACAACTACTCTGTCACTAGGTCATTTGATTCCGAGTAAAGGACTGTACCGTTAGTTCTTGGTGAGTGCTCTTAGCAAGCTTAAGCGGACTTAAGGTTTTTCCAAAAGTTCATTGTCCTCATTTAGACTACACCGGGGGATAAGTACCTCAGCCCAGCAACACCCAAAGCCAGTCTGGCTCTGGAGGCCGTCTTTAATTAGGACCCGGTTGAATTCTCTTTGACTTCTCGGCTCGCAACAGCAATACTCAGGATGAGCTAACCCAGATTGCACTTCCTCTCCTTGACTTTAAATCGCCTGTCAAAACATGTGTGGCACCATGTTAAGACGCTTGTGCTGCACGTCACCCGTGTGTATGATACCGGCGTTCCCGCGAAAGCCCTTCCTGTCGAGGGTTGTCATCTGTCATCTTTACAGAGCCAACTCTATCCCTTGCACATTTTTGTCCTCCATCGTAGTAACTAAGAACATAAAAACACACAGAGAGTACTCACTGTCAAATCTCCTTTGTGTTTGTGCAGTGTGTCCATTTGCTCTTTTTAGGGGTGGCATTGTTGATTCTTGCCTTGTGATTTCTGAATAGATGGATGGATGAATGAAGTGAAGTGGAAGTGTTTTTGTCTTGGTGCCCTATTTCCATAGACAGGTGCACGTGCACTCTGTGTAAAAATGGCTGAATCTTTACATCTAGTTTACGGTATTTGGGAATTTGGAAGACCGTGCTACATCTTGTGAGGTGTTATGGCAGATCAAGGGCATTGTCTACATGGCCCACCACAACTTGCAATTTGCTGACAGAAAGTAGACTAGACTTTAAACTAGGTGAAACCACAGCTAAATTGTGGCACAGGTTGTGTTGTGATTTTGGTGGATTTGATCCAGGCACAGGCAGACAGATTCTGCAGTCTGTGTGATGGATGTCATCATATTTTATTCAAAGTGACATCAGCGTGTATCAATCCACCTGAATCATTGGAGATATCAATTCATTTAATGCAACATCATTATTTTTTTTATCATATTTATTTTTAGAAACGCCTCTATATTGTAGCATGACTGGGGTATGTGTAGAAGACAGTCAGATGTGGAAAGTGGTCTCAAAGTGCCTCTTTAGCAGAGGCCAACTCATCCACAAGTATTCTGCAGGAACATTCTGTTCTGAAAAAATACTTTGTACATGTCCATCGTCTGCATGGACTCCAGCGAGTTGAACTTGCACGAGGTATGAAAATAGGGCTCATAGTATGTATAGATGGACAAAGATATAAAAGGACATAACGACCAATGGAGAGTACAAATGATCGCTTAACAGACGAGTAGGTGGACAGTTAGATAGACCTTTTCATGGTTGGACAGAAGGATAGCTCAGCTGGCCAATTGGTGGGTGGTCAAGTGGACAGACCACTGGATGAGCGAAATTGACAGAAGGTTAATCAAACTGATAGACAAATGGCTGCAGTAACAAACAGGATGGAACAATGTATGGATGATGCACAGGGGGAAGAATATATGGATAGATGGACTGACAATAGAGATGGAAGGACACATGAATGAATAGGAGATTGATGATGATTACAAGGGCAGAAAGAAAGATGGACAAATGGGCTGTGGATACTGATGAATGAAGGTAGGTGGGCACACCGAAGGACGGATGCACAGGAAAAGGAAAGTGAAACAGATGAATCAGCAGAATTAGGGTATTTAGACAACAGATATGAATAGATGGATGAAGACAGAAGGAAGTATAGACAGCGGGACGGAGGAAGAATTGAGCAGATAAAAAAATGGGATACATGCACGGAAGAATACATGGACTGACAGGTGAAAACAATTGAAACGTAAGATGGACAGATAAACTGAGGCAGACAATGAAAAGTGCACTGGTAAAGAGAGATGTGGTAGTTGAAAGGTTGACTGGACATTCGGGTAGATAGATGGATGGAAGAGCAATCAGGATGGACAAATACATGACCTGATAAATGACAGATGGAGAAGCTGTATAAATTGCATAAATACAAAGGCTGATGCTCTGATAGATAGAAGGAGTAATGGACAGAGAGAAGTTGGTCTAGCCACATCTGATCAAAGAATGATAATGAGTAAATTATAAGATGCATAGACCAATGTAATCACAGATAAAATACCCATTCTATCACATGAATTGTCTTCTACTGCATTATTTAAAGCACACTTCCAAAACTTTTGTCTTGTGTCCACACGCTGCAACTTTCACACTATTTCAAACAAATAAAAAGCACAGCATGTGCATCAACATCCAAAAGCGCTGGTGGAGCACTTCAGAAAAAGACAGAATGATGAAAAGGCAGCAAAGATCAGTCACTACATATCATTAGCGCTATAAATATGTCAGTCCAACTTGGTGTGTGTTTTTTACTGCTGCACACTCCTGCCACATGCTGTGCAAGGTCTTGCTAGGTATTGTTAAAGAGTATTCCACTGTCGTGTTGATTCTTTATTTATTATTTTGCTTGTTCTCTGTCCCAACTCCTCTGTCTCAATCTCTCATTATTCTTGACCAAAAAAGAATAGCCTACTCGCGGGAGCTAAAATATACACTACGGCATTGATTGCTTTGTCTTCAGCAACATTGTCTGCCAACTCAACTGTAAGATGTCTATGGTGCACTTTTTCACCTAACGGTTTAATTCAAAGACCTCTGGAAGGATAGTGACACATATGTAGCCATTGATTCTCACCCTGCCTGCCCTCTTTAACCAAAGAGTACTTGGCAAACATACGTGCTTCTCTTTCCCTGAATCATCCCCTTTTTCTATGTGGGAACAGGCCAGTGATTTGTGTTTAAGTAGTCATTACATTCAAAACGTACAGATTCCTAATAATCATTGAGAAACCTGAGCACGTTATTAAAACATAGAGACAACCGTTTTTTTCTTTCAATAATAATCGAGGTAGTAACTAGCAATCTGTCACCAAACTCATCCCTAACCTGGATGCAATGTGCAGCAATTGCAACAGCAAACAGCTCACTTCATTGAGTTAGGCGCTCTCTTGATTAGAGATATTGTAGCCAATATTAGGATTTGCATCCGGGAAGGTAAAAAGTTGTGTAGCTTGTTAAGTGGTGTGGATACAAGTGATCGCTGTCCATGCCATTGGCTGAATGTAATGGGGGGAGGGGGGGGGGTAATCTCCACACTGACGTCCATAAGTAAGTGGCTGTTAGATTGATGCAGGCGATAAATGCCAAATTTAACAGTGTGAAGCAGCCTATTGATGGGGCAATTTCAATACAAAAAACGGAATACACAGAACGCATTTTGTTTTTGCCACTCATCTAATAAAATAAAAACTGATAGAGAATAGTCCAAGAGCTGTGTCCTCCAACACCTTAACAAACTTCAAAGTGGCAGCGATTGGCCTCGCATCACTTAGCCTGTTGAACTGAAGGCTGCCATTAAATATAAACCATGCGTCACTCAGCCCTCCGCTCCAACATGCAACCACACAAAGGGCAAAAGAGCACAGCGTGATCATTGGCACGCTGTCCTACGAGGCTGCCGAAAAGCGCTGGATAAAATGCGTTTAAGAAAAAACAACTCAGAATACAGGGTCAGGTGTTTGGAGTGAAAATTAAAATGAAATGCTTACTTTGTGTTACCTGGTAAGTAGATAAACAGCTGCAGGGGATGCATTTGTTACACAACGCTAACAACAATAACCTCAACCTTCAAAAGGCTTTAACTTTGCATATTTTAGGAGCTTAGCAAAGTGAACATCAGTGCCTAAGATTTAATGCACCCCCCCTCCCATTTGTGTTATATAGTGAGACTATAACTCAGCTCAGGAATTCTGGGCTGTTGAGTGCAGTGAAAGTAGATTTTTGTCTACTGCCTTGGGGCGCCTAAACGTGTCTTTTCAGATTTGGCGATGGCTAGGTCTATGATCATTCAAGCGCTTCAAATTACATCAGGATGAAAAGGGGAAGGAGGAACATGGGAAATGGGGAAAAATAAGAGAAAATGATATTCATTCTATCCTCTTATCTACCTTTTACATCAGAGCTTCCAGACATGGTTTGGAATGGATAATGAGCCTAGAATGATTCGAACTGACATAAAGCAATGACATGGTTGACTTTGTCATCCACATGGCACATCCACTCACGGAGAAGCTTTAGAATTTGTCATATCAGACTGGTGTGGATCACTTTCTCCACTACAGTGCGCGTGCAACTGCTGCATGATTTGTGTTGAGCACTCGTGCGGCCTCGGGGGTCAAGTTATTACACCTGGATTGGATTCTAATCCAAAGGCACGCTCACAGAGACAGACAGGTGCACAAGCCACAAGAGATGGAAACAAACATACACAAACTCCCAGTCAATCATGAATATTAACACATGAGAACGCTTGAACACGCATGACTGGCCGAGGTCATTGTGGGTCATCAGGTCATGGAGAGAACCAGCAGGGGGGGGCGCTGTGCTTTATGGTACCACAAGCATATGAACACATCGCAAGGGATGTGAAAGGCCATTAAAACTCTTTTTTTATGGGTGTAATAATCTTTCTCCAGAGCCTGGAGTCTCGCCACTGCTCCAATGTCCATCTAGATTAAGGGGGAGGTTTGACAGCACGCATGTTGTACGCTAATGTGGAAGGGTGAGGTGCTCCTTAGAGTTTAACAAGACCATAAACGTCAAATTAGGCCAATGTCGATAAATATACTTGATTAATCGTTTAATTGTAAATATGCCTCACAATGAGCCGTCTGCTGTCGAACTCAACTCATGCAGTGAGCTCAGTGTTGTTCCTTCTAATGAATCCAAAAAAAGCTTGCCAGCCGCTGGGTTTTCAGCAGCGTTACACAATATTGTGCAAAATCATGAGTAACTTGTTTGATTAGAAGATAATCAGACAACACAGAAAACTATTGGCATCATGTAGTGAAATAAAGCTCAAAAACATTCCTATAGTAAGTCCATCGATTGATCCATCCATTCGTCAATGCATAAGTCTCTAATGATAAAGTTGTTAATAATGCCATACATGATACACTCTTAAAACTTCTAGGTCAGAGTAACCCAAATTGGGTGACCTAGCTAACACAGTCAAAAACGGAGGAAGCCAATGCTCTTTCATACCCTGAACATTGGGTTGAGAATCATCGGGTCAAGATTTTGATCCAACAAGGCATAAAGACTACCCATACTAATACTACCAAATGGAGTACCAGGTTATGTATAGCTCTGGTTAAAAATATTGTAATGCTGCCAATTTTACACCAGATGACAACCCACCCATTTTCCAAGAGTGGGCAAGGGTGGTGCCCTGATCATGATTTAAAACCTAATGTTGAAAATAAGCAGTATTACTGCCAGTAACAATTTCAAAGAATGTTACATCAAATCTACTTCAACTTCCCTACACAAATGGCAACCACCTTCAGCTGCTTCAGCCCATCCAAATCCAATCTTCAATCCAATTTATTTGGTCAAACTAATGAACCCAACCAGCTCAAAAGCTACCGCTGTGTGTGTGTTAGGAAAACAGTCCAGCATGTTTTTAGCCTGTTTCTGTGTGTGTGTGTGTGTGTGTGTGTGTGTGTGTGTGTGTGTGTGTGTGTGTGTGTGTGTGTGTGTGTGTGTGTGTGTGTGTGCGTGCGTGCGTGCGTGCGTGCGTGCGTGCGTGCGTGCATGCGTGCGTGCATGCGTGCGTGGGCGTGTAAGAAGATAATATGACTTACAAAAAGTCTGGTCAAAATCAAGGTCAAGTGTTAAGGTCACAGATTCACAGTCATTCTTTCTGACTTCTGCAGGTTGCTTGTCCACATAGTCAGCAAGTCGTTCATCAGTGTTCAAATTGCAGAAATTTGCAATTGTAGGAATTACCCGAGCGTTTTGTAGGTTTGGTCAGTCACCGAGTTGTTCTTTCAAGTCAATTTCTCCATATACTCCAAATCGATTTCTTTGTGTTTCTAAAACGCATTCCTTTTCAGCCGGAACAGCTATTTTGACACGACATCGAGCACTCTATCTAAACCCGCTCCCTGCGCACACAGATTGCTTTGTGAGATTTAGCCGAGTACCTTTTAGATCTTTTTGTTATCACAATTCACCAAATTGACCCAGCCGAGATGAGAGCTTTCGTAGCGTATATGGAAGTGGCCGGAATTCCTATTAACTCAGATTGCTCTGACCCCCTCCCTCATTGTTGTCATGCGGGTGTGTGGAACATGATTTGCATGTGTGTGCGTGCGCGAGGTTGGCAGGCTGCGAATGAGCACGTCTCCATTGACGTCCTGTTCTCTGGCATGTTGTGCGCTGGGAGATCAATATGACCTTACCTCCACCAGCCGCTCCTTTGAAACTTAATTACTGATATTCGGCTACAAAGTCAACATAGTCTGCCTGTCAATATTCATTGGGGATCATTACGGGCCTAATAAAAGTGGTTATTTACAGGCTGCTCTGCCGACACGGGCCCAGGTCCAGGGATTCGGCTTTAGCCATTTCAATTTGTTTTACCACTCATTCTCTCTCTCTCTCCCTCTCTCTCTTGCTCTCTCTCTCTCTCTCTCTCGCTCGCTCGCTCTCTCTCTCTCTCTCTCTCTCTCTCTCTCTCTTGCACGCTCTCGCTCTTTCTCGCTTTCGCTCTCTCGCTCTTTCTCTCCTATTCACCTTTCCCAAAAGCACTGACCTGAAAAAGAAAAATTGACAGCAAAAAAAAAAAAAAAAAAAAACAAGGGTTGGATTCTTCTGGCGTGGTTTTTAATTCTCTTGTTTGAACATTTCCAAGACACAAAATTACACTGTGACTGGCGCATCCCTAAATCCCAGAATAAATTTGAACTTGGCATGCCGCTGACACGGCAATCAAATCCGTAAAGGGATATTTCATGACATTTGAAGAAATGTCACGTGACTTCTTGCTTCCTTTCAACCTCTGGGACTCCAGCCATTGTTGTGTTTTCAAGGCTGGTACATTCTTTTTCAGCTCTATTCTCTGTTTACAGAGGCTACAATGGTTTCTGCCAAACTTCTATTCGTGACACTTGCCAGAAATAAAGATTTATATTGCTGGAGATTGCTATATGATCATTGGTTCAGTCGTTTCACTAAAAAATATAGGAAATGTCAAAAAGAGGAACAGTGAACTCTTTGGCGCAAACATAGTACTGCATCAAAAAAGATAGTCTTTTGATCTTTACACACACACACACACACACACAGACACACACACACACAAGGGGTTGAGCAGTTCCCGCTCAGTGTCTTGATTAATATGGTCCACTTTACATCGGTTCACTAGATGCCAATGCACACTGCGCTGGCTTCCCTGAGCAATTAGCAGAAGGGCTCCACCAGTGTCGGATTATCAACAACAAGATGCCTCCTGACGTGCACCCTAAAGCCTGCTGACTTATTCATATGTGTTTACTTAAAAAGCCCTTGCCCTGGTTTTTGTGGCAAGACTGCATCCGAACCGAATTAAGAGCAACATCTGGGGAGGCGGGTGGAGTGGGGGTTTTAGGACGAGCTGGCCGAGGCGCAGTCTGCCGACAGACATTGAGATTTTGTGCTTGGGCAAAAAAGCCTGTGTGTGGTTTTGAGGATTGGACTGCGGGAAGGTGGTTCAGTGGAACAAGTTGAGCTTGGACAGCATCATTTCCAGGAAAGTCCAATTAAAAACTGCAGTCTGCTCTGCCGTTAGCGGATCGATGAACTGAATCTCTTTCAAGTCCAAAAATCAAGCCAATGTGCTTCTTGGAAAGTGTTTGTATATGCCTCTTCTCACTATTTAAATTAATTATGAATTTTTTAAACTAGGGGTGGACATCATTTATAAGTCAGCAGATTGTGGAACTGATGATCAGTTCATTGTGTCAAGTTTGTGCATAGTAATCTCTTCCAGACCGCATTATTCGGCATCGAAGAAATCAACACAGGAGTTTAGGAAATAATTAACTCAATAACATCTCATTAAAATAATTAGATTCAACCATAAATAGATCACAAAACTAATTTGCTTTATTCGACCAGTTAATCTTTAGCAACTGTGGGCGTGTGACGCCATTCGGGAGTCTTAATTAAGTAATTCTAATTAAGGGCGACATAGATATTTTGGACTTGACTTGACCACCACCTGCTTGTCTCAGAGACCATCCAGCATCATACATTGCTTCAATCCCGACTCTTTCCATTTTACTCTTTAAATGGGAATAAGGATTTTCAACTGAATTTATGCACATTCAAGTCAGGAATTGAACACTGTTTCTGGTTCATTTTGAATGCTGAGTACAACTAAAGGTACAAGCTATCAATGACAACCAAAATGGCTCATAAGAATTTAATTCAAACGTTGGTCGAGACATTTTCCAAAGATTTTCTAGATAATAACCAAAATCACTTTACAGGTTCTTACATTGATAACGACAGCATTGGACTGCCCAAAATGGTGATTTAAGGCATTTCATGTTCTCTTTTGTGCCACTTAGTCACTTGCTACACTTCTATTGGCACCAGACATTAAAATGTAACAGAAATTGAAGAAAAACATGTCTGTCTCTTATTCTTTCTCCATGGCTATATGACCGTACAGGGATAGATGACTGACTTTCATTTGTGCAACACTGATAGTTTGGTGAAACACATGCAGTGTCTATCATTGTGTGCTACGTTACCACAGAAATAATGTCTCAATATTTTTCTAAAATACATTTCTAGGCTATGAATGTAAAATGATCAAATAGAAAGCAGAATTGTTCCCAAAAAGGAGAACGATTCCTTCCCTTTTCTGCTGTGATCGGTACTGAAAGAGGTGCAACGAAGGTCAATGAACTGATGTCTAAACACTCAACACATTTTGCATGTCTTCTCCGCAGAGATCCCAACAAACCGGTTCCCCAGGACACAAAGTTCATCCATACAAAGGCCAACCGTTTCGAGGAAGTGGCGTGGTCCAAGTACAACCCCCAGGACCAGTTGTACCTTCACATCGGCCTCAAGCCTCGGGTGCGCGACCACTACCGAGCCACCAAAGTGGCCTTCTGGAAGCACCTGGTGCCCCATCTGTACAATCTCCACGACATGTTTCACTACACCTCCACAACCACCAAAGTGCCCCCACCGGACACCACGCAGAACACCTTGTCCACCAAGCGGCCCAACGGGAAGACCACCTGGCCTTTCAACACCAAGCGGCCCCCCATGTCGCCGGCCTATAACAGCGAAGACAAAGACTCCTGGAGCAACGACAAAGAGTCCGGGCCTCTAGTGGTGGAGAACCCTCGGGATTACTCCACGGAGCTCAGCGTTACCATCGCGGTGGGGGCCTCGCTGCTCTTCCTCAACGTGCTGGCCTTCGCCGCCCTCTACTACCGCAAGGACAAGAGGCGGCAGGAGTCTGGCCACGGCCAACCTAGCCCACAGCGCCAGACAACTTCCAACGACATCGGGCACCACGCACCCGAAGAGGAGATCATGTCGCTGCAGATGAACCAGACGCACCACGAGTGCGAGGCGGGCAACAGCAACGAGGGGGCGCTGCGCTTGGCCTCGCTGCCCGACTACACGCTCACCCTGCGGCGCTCTCCCGACGACATTCCCCTCATGACGCCCAACACCATTACCATGATCCCCAACTCCTTGGTGGGCATGCCCAACCTGCACCCTTACAACACCTTCACAACGGGATTCAACTCCACCGGGCTGCCGCATTCCCACTCCACCACGCGCGTATAGCTTTAAGGAGGCCGGACGAGGGTGGCGACGGGCGGCGGTGCTGATGGAGGAGGTGCAAAGGATTCAACAAAACGGAGAGGAGGATTGTGTTTTATAAATACCACAGCGATAGTGGGGGCAGGGCAGATTAAAATGTGAAGAGATTTAACGAGACTTTTACTACAAGCAGAGTCGCTTCGGAGCTCTCTATGGATGTCAAGTTGTGCAGAGCTGCCAAAATCAAACTGCTTTCCTACGCTTCATCAGGGGAGGGTCTCTTTTTTGTGTTGTGTCCTTTTTTTTCTAAAAAAAAAATTAAAATCATCATTTCAAAAGCCTTTTAAGCGGACTAAGAAAATAGCTGCTGATGGGTTTTTTTTTTTTAATTCATAACAAAAACAAACAAAAGTGCTTTTTAATTTCCCGGTCCTCCTTCCTCCTGGGGTAGACACATGAAGAACAATGGCCTCTATGTCGACATTCGCATCATGCTTTTAATTGCATCTTTCTTTTGATTTCAATGCCTTACAAAGCTTGTTCTTTGTTTTGTTTTTTGTTGCAATTTCTGTTCCAAGAGACTATAACAAGAGGAATACGGCAGAAAGACTGACACCGGGATGAGAAATTAGTGAATTTGCAGATGTAGAGATTTTAAATCCCAATTCGGGCATCTTTTTTTTTGTTGTTGGTTTATGCTCCTGTTTGCAGCACAATATGAATGGTTTCATCTTTTTAAAATTAGTTTGCGTCAAGGGTTTGCCAAGGAGAGCTCTGGCTTGGAGACAAATGCTTTGTTACTGTGGTTGTTTTTGTTAAGAAAGTGCATCTTTTTCAGCCAATGGACCCGTTAAGCTATCTAATCTGATCTGATCTGATCTGATCTGATCTCAACCAAGTGTGCATCTACAGATGCTACTCGTGTGCAGTGTACTAAGAGTGTTCTGTTAGGAACATGTAAGGTGAGTGAGTGATCACGTGAGTGTCGACTATTTTTTTTTAATTATTATTATTTTGAGTAGGTTGTACAGTGTGCTTTTTGTGGGGGGAGGTGGGGAGGAGAGTCAAGGCGGAATACGTTTTCCATGTTGATTTGCGTTGACCACCAGTCGTGTTTCTGCTGCGTCTCTTGGAGTCCGTCTACGCAAAATAGCACTTTGTTTTTTTTGGGTTTTTTTTCATTTTTCAAAGTTCTATGTGTCTAATTTTGCTTAAAGATGATAAAATAAATCTATTATTTTACATGTAAGAGAAAAAAGATAGCTTAAAGAAAACACTGAACTAACTGGCGTGTGGACTTTGTAAGACTTCCTCTTCAACAACAGCAGACAGTGGCCTGTTTGCACTGAGAGAACCTTCATCAGTGCACACTTGTATTTCTTTCAATATATATATATAAATATGGGCATACATACATATATGTATAGGGCTTCTATGGAGATATCATTCCCACTTACAAAGAGAAACATAAAAGCACCAACACAAATAATTCCAGGATGAACATCCCTCGTCAACAACACTTCAAGGTGTCTTTGTAAGAGCTCTATATGTATATTTATGTATGAAATATTTAATATTTATTTCTGTATACCAGATGCATACATGCTGATTGTGCCATGTACCAAATTAAAACAGTAAAAAAAAAAAAAAGGAATAGAGTTTCACAGTTTTGTCATTTGGATTGTCTCTTTTTTTAGGACTTGCTATAATTTCCACTTGAATGAGTATAAGGAGAAATATTCTCACAGCAAGAGCAAGGCTCAGCCTTGGGACATTCTCGCTGTACCTCCCTCATCCTCTCTTCCTCTCTTCCCATCTCTTTCTCCCTGCCTCGCTGCTCCCCCCCCCCCCCTCTCTCTCTGCTGCAACCTTTGAGAAACTGGCTAACGCCTTGAGGCCTGTGTGCATAACTACATTTTACTGTAATTCATGCAAAGTAGTGCTACAGCGATTAGGCGATTGATGCGCGTCCTCACATTGCATCTTTTAATTTGTCATTATTCAGCAAGAAAACTGAAGCTATTGACACTGACGTTAAAACCGCCAATTTTCATTAAGCGTCATAGCAAAGCGCAAATTAAGTGTCTAAAAAGAGCAAGAACACAATCTGACCGCTTGAAAGTTCAGTCTTTTTTGGTACTTCAACATTATTCTATTAAAATCTTGACTTTGCAATTGGAGGGCAGCGGAGTGAAAATCCCAATCTGGTCAGATCATCACAAATCCTGCTCGGTGTAGAAAGACAGAAGGGTTATGTGAGGGGAGATGCTTATGGGTTGATCTCTATGAGTCATCTTGTTTATTCTTATCCTGTCTTATATGGGTCACACCTCCTTCAATAAGCAAAGAGGGAAAAATACACAGATGGAGTCTACCTGCTGAAACATTATTAACAGTAATGCTTTAATGATGTCACAGTTTGCCAGCTGCATCTCAAATCCAATACAGATTGCACATGGTAAATTACTTTGTCTTGCAAACACAAGTCAATGGGCATGCTACCAGCGGCAAGCAATCCCCATTCAAGTCAATGGGCATGGTACCAACGGTGCAGTTACTGCTGGCAGCCACTGGGAGGGTGGCAGGCCAAATTAAATCTGCATTTGAAATTGAATGAATTAGGTTGATCATTACAGACCTGTTTTTCTTTCGTTTTGTGGAGTGACAAAATTTACCAGTAGGTTCCAAAGTATTTGGGCAAGTTTATTTATATATTTAAAATTAATATAGTTCAAACCAATATATTACTGGTTTGAGAAACACGTCATGTTTGTTTGTTTGTTTGTTTTATTTTTTAGGAATTACATTATATTACTGAGAGTACCTTCCTTCAAGGGTCTGTCAAGCATTTGGGAAAAGTAACATCACTGTAAATACGACGAAATCTGCAGCCCGTTTCAAAATATGATAAAACCCTTTGGTACATTATTGATACATTACTGTTTTTCAAGTTGGATCCAGGAACTTCTCCTGTACTTGAGAGACAAAGAAATAACCATTGTCTGGTAACCCCACATGTTTTTCTACAAGATGTTTACATTACCTTAAGAAATTTGATTCTAGTTTATAAAGAAACTTGAGTTAGCACGCTTGCAAATACTGAAGAGCCATACTGCAACCCTATGACTGATATTTTTATGAAATCTCTTAAGAATTAAAAGATACACTTCAGTTATATCTAAAAATATTATTCACAGTGTATTTTAAAGACTAAATCATTGGAATTGTAGTGTACAAATACATGGATCTTACGGTAGATGGCTATAACCATCTGAGTTATTTTTTCTTTTCGCTTCTGATCTGTCTGCATAACTGGGAGGTCCCCCCCCCCCCCCCCCCACACACACACACACACACACACGGGCAGTGGGCTAAAATTGAGTGGTGAAGCTTCAAATGAACTATCAAAGGGAAGCAAATGTCATGGGAGGGCAACATGTTTTTGCCATTACTTCTCCCATATGCTGCAGCAGCAGAGCAGATGTCATCGACGATTGGCTCGATGGACCCGGTCGACTCTGTGGACACTTTTTGGGAGGATGCGTGTGCTTTTGAAGAGGCTACTTATCATTATCTGTTGGACCAATGAAGATGAACTGCAACAAGAGGGGAATCGGGTCATCAGAAAGCCCGGTGAAATTATTTCAAACTTGCTATGGCAAGAACCACCGTAGTCAGAAAAATAGGCCACTTCTACAGTGGAGATTTCTTTGCACTTGACTGTGTGGGACATCAGTCAAGGCTCAGGTGAAAAAAGACCCTGGTGGGCTTTCATGCTGCCGAAGACAAAGTCAGTCTTGGAAATGGTCAATAAATGTGCCAAATTACAGCATGCTCCCTGCTGGGATAGTCCAAGTGTGTGTGTGTGTGTGTGTGTGTGTGTGCGTGCGTGCGTGCGTGCGTGCGTGCGTGCGTGCGTACGTGCGTGCGTGCGTGCGTGCGTGCGTGCGTGCGTGCGTGCATGTTCGTTCCCTCTCTGTTTCAAGATCAGTTTTTCCTATATAAGGGAGTTACAGAGAAATACAGTTATGGCCAAGGGTGTTGGCAATGATACACATTTTCAGTTGTGCTGCCTCCTTTTTCCAATGTGATTCATGTTGCTTTTACAGTGTTGTAATGAGCATTGTCATTAAGGACTTCCTGTATTTCTTTTTTTAATTGATGTAAAAATCTGCAATAATGATACACACTGTAGAAACATGTTTATAAATTTTCTGTGGACTTAATGAATACCTCTTCTATTTTCAAGGCTGATTGTTGTATATTTTCATCTTTTCAAAAAGAACCACCTCTGCTATGATCAATTCTTCTAAAAAAAAGTCCTCCCCTTTTTGAACCTCGCAAGTTTGATCTTGTTTTCATTATCAACAAATCTTGCATTCACACACACACGAACACACACAAATAATTCATGCTGCTAGATTTGCTTCGGCACAGGCTTTCTTACTAATAAAAAAAAAAAAAAAAGCTGTATGAACACATACTAGAAACAGAAAACTGAAACGAGAACGGCATTGAAATACTGTTAATTAATTCCAGGTTTCATTAAAATGGACATACCAAGTAAAACGTTATCACCCAATTAGCAAGTCTAACAAGGTTTAAGGTTGCATTTTCACAACAAACAAAAGTGGCAGCATGCTCAACTTCTTTTCTGGTCACATCACATGTTGCAAGGTCACCTGTCAGACAGAATTTGATGAGCTCACGCATTCATACACCAATTAGCAATAAGATGTGGAATATTGTCATCTCTGTACTATTTTCTTGGAAACTCAGGCCAAAGGACTGCACTGCACCACAAAGTTAAGCAAGAACAGCAAGGCATAACAGGAACAAAACTGCAATGTAATCATTATGAATGTATACAATATAACACCCAGTGGTGTTTTACGTTGTCTTTTTTTTTTTTTTAAATGATAATTAGCTTGTGTGATACAGAGGAAAAGGCCTCATCCCATGCACTCTAAAACTAATTTGGCAAAAGCATCTTGGTTTATACTTTAACTTGGGCTTTTTCTTCTGACCCGCAGGTGAACATTTTAAATCAAGTCCTGGTCATTAAAAGCACCAATGATATGGTTGCTTTATATATGGAAGAGCTAAAGAATAGTGGCAGTCTATAGTCTAGCTATTTAAACGGGCCCACCAGCCCTTGGCTTAAAACTGCCTGCCACCTACATAATGATCTTTCAGATGTATGGTCTGGAGATAATGGAGGCTGCTGAGACTAAAGCCTGTATGCTCCCAGGGTGTGCAAGAGGCAAATAACAAAGTAGGAAACAAGTGTGTTTGATCCCCCTGCACTCTTATCTGTCCTGTATGGTGTACAGTAAAACCTCTACAGCGTGTGACACCTCATTCCTCCTGGCGCTTGTTTCTACTCTGATGGGAAGTTTCACAGCAAGCTTCGCAGACTTGTGGTTATTTGTTGTTGTCTCTAACAGTGTTCATATTTCAAAACATGATCTAGTTGCTTCGTGGCTGGTCGTTCATGGCCTCCCGAGGCCCGCCTCTTTTCTTTCAAGCTGCATCAGCTGGAGTTCACCATCAGATGGCAGCCCACTAATGCCTCCTTCCCATCTTAGATGACAGGTACTTTGCTCATTGGACACCGATGTGTCTTCCGTTATTATCATTATTATTCAGTTAACAGTTTTTCACATCACACAGACTTGATCCAAAAATGATGATGGGAGTGATATTATCTTAATGATAAAGGTTTACAGTAAAGAACTTAGACCTCAAACATTCAAGACATTTCATTGAAATTCAATCATGTTCTGACTGTGAAATGTTTGTATGCTAAAAACAGCTTAAAATAAAATAAAATAAATGAGGATTATTTACATCAAAACGTTTTTCATGGCAAATAGACCACTCACAGTCAAGATGTTAAAAAGACGTTATCATTCATTCTTCATTAGTGATTTCAAGTAAATGGTCTGGTTGAAAAAAGGAAGAGTAGAGTGAAATCCCCACTCACTTAGCAGTGACGTAATGGCACAGTCGGAGTGCACGGAAAGCTGCGTGACTCACATTTTTCAAGGAGTACGCTGCTTTCCTGTTGCATACAATGAAGTCTGGACAGTGTGAGAGCAAAACAGGAAACGCCGGGCCATAGGTGGATTTTGCATTTATGTATGTGACGGCGGCTACAAACATCTGAAGTAGGTGAAAGTTTCTATCGCACCACCTTAGCAGCTGACCAACCATTCGATCGTGAGATCCTCAATATTATATAATGTTAATAAACGATATATGTCTTTGAATATTGGGTTATTTGAAAGTCGCTGGTGGTGTTGTCTTTCACTCATCTGACTTTTGTGCAGGTTGGACAATAGTCAGATGTTCAGTTCCCACTCACAAATGGTGAAATGATCCTTTAGACCAGGGATGATCAACTGTTGTCATCGAGGATCGGTATTTTGGATGTCTCCCTCTTCCAAATCACCTGCCTCCACCACACCCGATTCAAATGATCAGGAATTTTCCCCTCAAGAACCGGAGTTGCCCCCACCTGCCTCTGAGCCAGAACTAGTCCATAAACTCACGACCCTGAACAGGAGATTACACGTTAATGATGCATGGCATTTAAGTTTTCGACTAACCTGAAATGAATGATCCTACTTTATTTTTCCATGGTAAGTTTCCAATTGAGGAAAATTCCTGCTATTTTGCAGCACCAATTACCACCATGTGTTTTGTCATTTGAGTTTGACAAAGGAGCAGATGGAACAATCGATTCCATTTCCCCATGTTGAAATGTTATGTCATGCCATGAAAGATGAGATACTTATGCCCTAACTGATGGCTTTAGCAACATTCAGAGAGGAAATATCATGCGGTCACAAAGCAAGAGCATTCATTAGACGGGAACATCGTGGTTATGTGTCTCTTGATTTCATAACAAGTCTTCCAACCACCAGTCTTATTTGTTGTGGATACAGAGGCTACAGTCAGACAATTTGCAACTTGGATCAGCCATTTGTTCTGCTGTGGGTCAGAGCACCGTGTTTGCTGCTGTGTCACAATAGTCTATAAAAAGCTCATTGAGAACATTTTGATGCCATGGTAAATTATGCACATTTTAGTGTTTCAACTCCCTCTTGCTATTTTGGGTGTGTAAGTCCTCTCAGGCACCAGTGAAAATCAATGTGTGTGTGCCTGTGTGTGTGCTGTGCAAACACAATAGACCCACAGCTCAGGCCATATCTCGACTTCATTTACTCCTCGTCTGATAATAAGTGTCTCCTCTCTGCTGTACCCAATTACATCTTCATTAGGTTGCTAACTTGCTCCCAACTAACCATCAACGTACGTGCAGATTCTAAGTCCGTGTGACATTAATTACCAAGATGGCTGAGTCCACAGGGGAAGGGAGCGAGGGCTAAACCGTCATACAGGAATTATACCTTCATCTCTCAGGACCATTCAGTGTCTGGAGCCGTAGTCTCCGGTCTCATCATAGCATCAATTCATTTTCATTTATCCACTGATGAGCTCAGTTCCTTCATCATTTACTCAAGGCAGTCTCGAAAAAAGATGAGTGGCTGACGCGGTGACCGCTTCTAGTCAGGGTCTGCCAATCAAATTCTAGACACATTATAATCAGCAGATAAACAATCAGTGTTGCCATTCCGCAAGATGAGATGTTACATCAGACTCAGAGTCAAGACTCAAGAGTAAAGGCTCATGCTGCATAGTTAACAGCTGAGAATTGACCAGACATGTCATTCGGAACACTCAAGACTTTTATGTAGCTGGATATGCTTTATTGTATGTACTGCATTTATATTACTGGTCCTATTATTGTCAATAGGTTTATCATATTTGAGGTTATTTATTTATTTAATGCATGGAATTGTAGTTATCATAGGATTAAGTCCACCACTTTCATTAAGTTCCACTATCACGTGTCATTTTGGGCCTAATGAATGAATGAATGAATGAATGAATGAATGAATGAATGAATGAATGAATGAAACTTTATTTCTTCACACCATTATTATTTCTTTCATATACATATGTCGTGCATTTAGACTGTAACAGGTCCCTTGATGGTGTTCTTTCCAAGTATTTGAAGCATTTGGAAGAATTTTTTTTTTAATCGCATTGAATTGCTGGGCAGCACCAACCCTCTAAGAGACCGTGTTACATTTGTTGGTGAGGTAACACACAGGCAGAATCCTCGCCATGCTAAATGGTCTGTTAAAAGATAAGTTTCAACTAAGCACAGAAACACTGCTTAAAGAAGTGTGACCGTTTAGCTACTTTAGTGCTATTTAAGAAGAACAGGAAGAAAGACTATCAAGACAAAATTTTATTTATTTTTTCTCCATGACTACATCTTCTTCATCCCTTTTACCAATCAGCTCTGGCTTCTGTCTCAGTGTCGGTAAAATATTGAGACAGAGTTCAGAGAGGAGGCAAAGTCTGTGAAGCGAATGGCTGTTAATAAGACAAACAGTGAGGGAGAGTATCTTAAATAAGCAGCCCTCCTTCCACTGGCCACTGGCGCCATGTCAACAAGTAGTTCCACACAAGCAAATCTGTCAGTCAGCCCATGGTGTGTGTGACGGCCTTCAGCAGACAGCTCTCATTGGAACTTTGAGAAGCAAAAAAAAAATTCTGTCACTGTGACTAAGTGAAGCATCCTTAGTCAGAGGATTTTCTATTGTTTCATCTCTTATTGTGTTAAAAAGTTTGGTGTTTCATTTAGTTAAGTTTTATAGATATTAGGGCTGTGCGCCAATCGGTGGTAAGCAAGACACCGAATCTGACTTTTTGCATTCAAGTTAGAACAGGTCAGGCCAAAACACAAACTTCAATGGCAAACTGGAGATGAAAACAAACACATTAGGGCTTAGGGCTTGCTAGCAGCTGGTAAAACACAAGCAGATGGATTTGAAATTGGTCCAAAAGAAACACCGTGGATTTTGCCGTTGATCAGAGTACGGCGAGGGATCGTGAGGGTTTAGGATAGTTATTTGAAGCTAAAATGAAAAACCTTTACCTAAGTTAACGCATCGATGTAAACGCCGCTGTCTTCCAGGCTTGACAGTATGGTGTAGTTAATGTGCTACATACCGTATTTGCCGGTGTATTGGTCGACCTTTTTCGATCCAAAATCGACCGAAAAAAATCGACCTCGACTTATACACCGAGTCATAAAATTTAACTTCGTATTCATCGCTTCAAATGTGATGGTAACCAAGGCCGTTTCTCATGCATCTCATTGTGCGTGGGTGTGTGTCCGTCAGGCTCATCAAACAGCGAGAAACTGAATCATTATAAAGCGTTCGTCGCATTAACACGCATCCTCAGCAACAATTTCAAATATTCTCACCTCAATAACAGACATGGAAAGCCAGACAGCGACGATGACTGCTAGGGGGAATTACTGGGTATTGAGCGAATGTGCGAGTCATCGCGCGTCAAGCAACGACAATAACTACCGGTACGTAAACATTCAATCGCCATGTCTAAATGAATGTCGTTGGCACTTAGAAAATATTCGCCAAACTTGGCCAGACTTCCAGGGGAAGAGGCCGAATTTTCACTTGTTCTGGCCGACCGGAGGAACCAGCCGAGGCGGACACTTTACGGCGGTTGAGTCGTTGGCACTTGGAAAATATTCGCTAAACTTGGCCGGACTTCCAGGGGAAGAGGCCGAATTTTCACTTGTTATGGCCGACATGGGGGACCAGCCGAGGCGGACTCTTTATGGCACAAGAGCCGTTGGCCATTAGAAAATTTGATCCGGGCGGCGTGCGCGGCCCGCTGGAAGTCGAATGAGGCTCCCCGATTTCATCCGCGGGGCTTATAAAGTGCCGATCCGCTCGGCGGGAGCTATTTTCAGCCACTTGGCGCGTGCGCACGGCCTCCCGGATGTGCCGGGCGGCGTGCGCGAGCTCGCCGGCCGCTGGAAGTCGAATGAGGCTCCGCGATCTCCTCCGCGGTGCTTATAAACAGCCGATCCGCTCGGCAGGAGCTATTTTCGGCCACTTGGCGCGTGCGCACGGCCTCCCGGATGTGCCGGGCAGCGTGCGCGAGCTCGCCGGCCGCTGGAAGTCGAATGAGGCTCCACGATTTCATCCGCGGTGCTTATAAAGTGCCGATCCGCTCGGCGGGAGCTATTTTCGGCCACTTGACGCGTGCGCACAGCCTCCCGGATGTGCCGGGCGGCGTGCGCGAGCTCGCCGGCCGCTGGAAGTCGAATGAGGCTCCGCGATCTCCTCCGCAGTGCTTATAAACAGCCGATCCGCTCGGCGGGAGCTATTTTCGGCCACTTGGCGCGTGCGCACGGCCTCCCGGATGTGCCGGGCGGCGTGCGCGAGCTCGCCGGCCGCTGGAAGTCGAATGAGGCTCCGCGATCTCCTCCGCGGTGCTTATAAACAGCCGATCCGCTCGGCAGGAGCTATTTTCGGCCACTTGGCGCGTGCGCACGGCCTCCCGGATGTGCCGGGCGGCGTGCGCGAGCTCGCCGGCCGCTGGAAGTCGAATGAGGCTCCACGATTTCATCCGCGGTGCTTATAAAGTGCCGATCCGCTCGGCGGGAGCTATTTTCGGCCACTTGACGCGTGCGCACAGCCTCCCGGATGTGCCGGGCGGCGTGCGCGAGCTCGCCGGCCGCTGGAAGTCGAATGAGGCTCCGCGATCTCCTCCGCAGTGCTTATAAACAGCCGATCCGCTCGGCGGGAGCTATTTCCGGCCACTTGGCGCGTGCGCACGGTGCGCACGGCCTCCCAGTGGTGCCAGGCGGCGTGCGCGAGTGCGCTGGCCGCTGGAAGTTGAATGAGGCTCCGCGATCTCCTCCGCGGTGCTTATAAAGTGCCGATCCGCTCGGCTGGAGCTATTTCCGGCCACTGCACATGCGCACGGCCTCCCGGAATTTGAACACATTTCGTCAATAAATTTCGCATATTTCTGATTGAATTTTGAAGTTTAATATAATGCAACAATTGAGCTCGACTTATACAAAGGATATATCATAAAATCGTAAATTTCCGTCGAACTTTAGGGGGTCGACTTATACACCGAGTCGACTTATACACCGGCAAATACGGTACATACAATAGTGATCAAGATTTTTGGGACTTTAATGTAATTTTGGCTAAAGTACTATTAGTAATCCATTTGAGTTAATTCAGAACAAGGGACACATCGAAAATACGGCGGATAGGTGCCCTGGAAGACCGGACTTAGTGACCCCCCTGGTTTAAAGGATGTTCAAAGTACTATGCTTCTTCTACACTTAATATTTTATCTAAAACATTGCTCATACATTTGATAAAAGTTTTATTATGGTGAAAATTTGACTATTAGGCCTTGTGTCAGACTGAATTGATTTTGTCCCGACTCGTCCCCGGTTGCTTTGTTATGTATGTTACGATGGTTTCTGTTCGTGTCACCCCTACCCTCCTGTGTTACCTCAATCAATGTAACCAGTCACCTGCCTCTTGTAACCTGTCTTGTATTTAAGTCCTGTCTGCCCCTCACTCCCCTTTTCGGATCGTTGATGTCTTCCCGTTTGATGTCATTCTTGTTTCTTGTTTCTTTTGGTTCCTGTCTTTGCCAGTTCTGTTTCGGTTAGCCAGTCTGTCGGTCGGTCTGTTATGTCAGTTTGTCGGTTCTGTTAGTTTTAGTTAGTTACCTTTTCCCTTCAATAAACTCTGGTCCAAGCTGCATTTTGTCGCCCAGCTCCATTCACTTCATGACAGGTTTATGTTTAAATTAAAGTTAATATGAGGGTTAAAGAAATTTATTATTTTACAGTTTTATAGCTAAATATTTGTAACTTTATTGACAATATTCACTCTTTATTTGATATTCTGCCCTCTGGGAAGAGGTACAGGAGCCTGCGCTCCCGCACCGCCAGACTCACCAACAGCTTCATTCTCCAGGCTGTTAGGATCCTGAACTCTCTTCCCCCTTCTGCGTAGCGTCCTGTACTTATTTATTGTGTCATTTGTTTATTTATTATTTATTCATCACTCTTATTTATTCATTGATTGTGCCTTCTTGTTTTATTTTTCTTGTGTTGTTTACGTGTATGTACGTTGTGGACTGTCTTGTCACCGTGGGATAGTGGGAACGTAATTTTGATCTCTTTGTGTGTCTTGGCATGTGAAGAAATTGACAATAAAGCAGACTTTTACTTTGACTTTGACTTTGGTTTAATTCTCTGTGGACAAAAAAAGGGGTTTCAACTCCAAACCTTTCTCATTACCGATTTTTTTTTTAACCAAACCTTACAATCTCATAAGAACTTTCTGTCTCCAGAGTTGGAGCGGCGGTCACAACCTACATCAGTTTCGGAACAAAGTTAAAACATGCATTGTTGTTCTGCGGTGCTTTTGACGCACTTCCCCTTCAAGGTGTCTTGGCTGCGCGTCTGAGCTAAATTTGTGTTTTTCCTCATGTGTTGGCAGAAGTGAAACTCAAAGTATGATCAGCGCACGCATACAGGAAGCAAAGTTACAGTGTACACAATGAAGAATGCTTGAGCAGACATCAGACATCAGCTCTGTTATAATACACGGCGGCAAAAGTCACGCGGCACCAAAGGTGAAGCCATATTGTTTCTTGTCAAGTATACGTACGTTTGAAATCTTTGTGTTGAAAGTAAAATGTGGCCAGCAAATGTCACCCTGTCTCTTATAAACCTACTTTGGATTTGGTTTCCATCAACATAAAGGGCATAAAAAGGCAAAGAATGCAAGCAAATGGTCTTTTATTTATCCACTACATGCATTCACCTTCATGACATTTGATACAAAACAAAGCAATAACAAGAACTGTACAGTGAAACAACAGAATATAAATGACATTTTGATATTACACAGCAGAGACTTAAAGTTAAACTAAAGTGCTGCATAGTTTTGCTACACAAAGCCTCCTTCCAAAAAAAAAAAAAGGAAGCCAGAGGAATCGGAGCGAATTCTTGGTTTAGTACAGTTGGGAATTTCAAATGAGGCATCAGCATATTCAGAGGACTGGAGGCAGACTTCTTAAGTCGGACAGATGGAGGCTTTATCGAGATTTGGGAATATGTCACACATCTTGGAGATGACACTGCAGGCTCATCGTCTTCTGGACAAGGACGCAACATCGTCAGGGGGTCTTGTGCTTTTTCTTTTTAACGATGAAACGCCCTTTTAATTCTGATCTTAACCTTTTCCCCTAAAGCAGCGAGGGCACGGCTGGCCCCCTCCGATGAGCTTTGCTGTAGATCCGTCCGTCCGTCTGCTCGGCGGCAGTCGGCCGTGTTGCCTCCCTGCAGCCTGTTTTCTCTGCCCCTCGATGGGGATTTTCACATCTCTGTGATAGAAAAGAGATGAGAATGAAGCTCAGGGCAGATGAGGAAAGGGGCATCTTTTGAAGTTAAAAGGGTATAATGATTTATTTGTAATATGAATTATTTTGTGATGATGGTGTCGTCATGATTGATTGATATTATTCAAAGCATATACATGAAATTTGTCCTCTGTCCCCACCACTTTTACACCTTTTGCCAATTATGTTGCAATCTGTTAGTGTGAACATACAATTTACCGCCTGTTACATGTATGTTAGCAAATCAGACCTACGAGAGGTGCTCGGTGATGCCAAGAAGGAGGATGGGACACTATATATGTGACTTTATATGTACACTACTACTATGGTGTGTAAGTGTGTCAGTGAAAAATAAGAAAATAAAAGATTGAGTGATAGACGCTCTAATCTCCTTAACTACACACCAGCAAGTTCCCGGTCCAACACATCAATGAAGCTCTCCAGCTCCCTTGTGTCTCCCAGCTTGGCTGCAAAAAGAGGACAGAGAGAAAAGGAATTAGAAAGAAAAAAAAAAACTAAGATTTTGAAGCATGGCTCATTTCTTTGGTATTTGCATTGGAACAACTGCTGTGAAGTAAGAGAATGTCTGATGAACTGCTTTTAGACGAGGAAAATATTGAATTTTTTGTCTACAAACAGAGTTAAAGTTGGGCCCAAAAACTTGACAGCTCGCAACCTCCCACAGGGGTCTCTCTGCATAACTTTCTGACGTGGAATAGAGTAAGCGGCCCCTGCAGGTCACCCTTGTTTATTCCCATTGATATGTAACCATCCTCGCTGTGTATGCGTATGCGACCCAATACAACTGCATTTGCACCGATACAAGATGAAGTGCTGTGACATGACACAAAAAGCCCTGCAGGAGACACGGCAGCCACAGACAGAAGCTGTTGTGTAAAAAAAAAAAACCAGAGCTTTAGTGGTCACAGCAAGATCAACAGTGATCGGAACAGCGATATGCATACGCTGAAGGACGCCTTCAGTACCTTTCGGTAGCAGCATTAAGCCTGCTGTGTGCAGCTCCTCCTCACTGGTGTTCAAACTGTTGCCCAAAGATGTTTCACTGTCTGCAGGAGACACAATTTTAGGATCACGCACTCATTGGCCACAACATTAGGTACAAACATACAATATTTTGTATTACTTTTATGTCATTGTATCTGTTTTTCATAATATGACATTGAATAAATGTTCAATACAGTCGTCATTTAAATACCCGTCTTAATCACATTTATAAATTGACTATATGCTGTAAAGTACAAAATTTGTGCCAAAGCTAAAGGAAAATATTTTTAGGTCTACTGGCTGAAAAGGAACAAATAATTTCATGCGTTGGCACCTTTATCTGGAGCCTCCGCCAAATGGAATGGTCGCACCCCTGGCATATGCAGACTACAAAGTTTCTTTATGTATTTACAATTACATTTAGTTTAGTTTTAAAATACTACAAATGACACGTGATTGCATTTTGTTATATCAAAATATTGAGTTCATTCAACCTTGTGTTAATTTACTAAATCCACTACATTCCTTCAATATGTCAATATTTACAACATCTAAAGAGGGAACATTTAGTACTCCCCCTGGGGGTTCCCACTTTACTACACAAATGCATCGCAGTCATTGTTGATTATTTTATGCCAACATTACGCCGTTAATTAAACACACAGAGATCACACTGGTCCCGCAAACACTATTGTTTTCTAAAACTTTATTTTTTTTCGGTCGAGAAATGCTGCAAGCTGCAAAATGAATGCTTATTCATCCAATGACTGTGAAGGTTTCGTCTTTATTGTCACAGGCCTCTCTCTTTAAACACTAGAGGTCAAAACACATTCAATGATGCATCACACAAGGGAGCAAAAGCACGATTGTTTCTTTTGTCCTATAACGTCTGTTTTTGCATAACCACAAGAAAAGAATCACAAAGACTATTATGCCTGCAGAAAGGCATTAATATTCAAGGTGTATATGGATGTTGGCCTTTGGTACCATTCATTCAATGCAAATTAAAAACGTGGAGGATTATTTGTCCCACACTTATTAATATTGGGTTTTGGAGGTTGCTCAGTTTTCTTACTGTAATCAGAGTCTTCGGCCCCGCTATCATCCCCTGGTGCCCTGCGGCTCTTGGCCTCCGTCAACATGTGCTGGTATGCATGTAGGCTACTTTGAGGGGGGGCCTGCAGCTCCTTCACCACATCTTGGAACTCTTGCAGCAGATCTTGCAGGTCCAGCTCAAAGTCTGCGTGGAAAATATGACACCACTTTATGAGGTTACTTCATCGCAACTATTTTTATATTTTTTATAAGCATTAGCATGCAGGGTTGTTTTGAAAAGATTGCCTATAGTGTTTTGGGGGTCGTATAGAAAATGTTCTTGTGAATTTCATGAGATTCGAATGAAATAAACGCTTAAGCCTATACTGGTAGTTAGGATGGAGTGGAGGTGGGTGAATAAATCTTGCAGGTCCAGCTCAAAGTCTGCGTGGAAAATATGACACCACTTTATGAGGTTACTTCATCGCAACTATTTTTATATTTTTTATAAGCATTAGCATGCAGGGTTGTTTTGAAAAGATTGCCTATAGTGTTTTGGGGGTCGTATAGAAAATGTTCTTGTGAATTTCATGAGATTCGAATGAAATAAACGCTTAAGCCTATACTGGTAGTTAGGATGGAGTGGAGGTGGGTGAATAAATAGCCTTTAAAGCATGAAAAACATCTCAGTGGTGTAAAAACACTCAAACTGTTAACATTGTGGTATTGATAATAAAATGTGAAACAAAGTTAGAATGTGAGCCGTGGGCTGTGGTAAAAGATGTCATTTTGTGCAATTTCTACCAAACATTGCAGGATAAACACAGTTCTTATTTACTTTAAAAGGAAAAAAACAGAATGGTAAGGCATTGACAAATCCATTTAGAATCTAAATATATGTGCTTAATTTTGAAAAAAAAAAAATATATATATATATATATCCGCATTTGTTGAATGACACGTGACTGTGGTGCACACATAAAATGAAAGTGGAAAATGTGAAAATATGAAACATTACAGCCGTGATCAAACCAAACGCGAGGTAGGCAAAACGTGAAAGTGTAGACAGTTTAAATATGATGTGACTGGGCAAGAAATAAGTTTTAAAAACATCAAATATAGCTTCTCTGAGAACTTCTTGAATGGCTATCTGATCCCCATCAGTCCACCACTTGAAAACTAATGGCTCATATAGACGCTGGACTCACCTGAAGTCACTCCTGAGGACATAGTGGTGCCAATCTAGGGACGAAATAAAGAGCAGACTGCTGGGATCAAGGCGTTTCTAGGTTGACTGGAGCTGACTGTAGTTCTCTTATACAGCTGAGAGAGGGGGAGGAGGAGCCAGACACATGGAGGAGGAAAACTTGACTTCTACTGTAAATGGAAAGAAATGAGAGGAAAGGCTCGTCGGAAAAGCAAACATAATCAGGCATACAGGAAAGGGGCTATTATGCAACTTTGGTTCAGGCTTCAATGTTTTTTCCTTTGAAATACTTGCTGAGGATTCCCTCCCTTCATTTATAGTTCTTATTACAACACAATACAATAAATATATTGTTCTTTATATAGCACTTTCACAACAGCTGTAGCCGTAACAAAGCGCTTCAGGCTATAGTATTTATAGCAATGGATTAAAAACTGAAATTATAATCATCAGTGTAAAATAGGTCCCTTATATTCTCGACATTGCAGCCGTATACTTTGAGAAATTTAAAATGCTGAAATAAAACTGATTAAAAAAAATCTGAAACTATTCTTACCCTGGTTGGCAGTAAAAGGTACCACTTCCTGTTTGAGCATTTCTGCTACTGCTGCTCCTCTACATCACTACATGCATCAGTTAATAATGACTTCATTTGTCTTATTCCAATCTCAGTGGAAATGGACTCCAGCCCTCCTGTCAAAGGGTGTCAACATAACAAATGAGATGAATGCTGAATGCATGTGAGCACTGCTGAATTTGACACATTAATCCTATCAAATGGGCTATCCAGAGAGGGAAAATATAAGCATGAAAAAAGGTTCTTCTTGGGCAATAACTGTGTTGAGATCATTACTGGTAATAAATGACATTTTTAGCTGCACAGGTATGCTTTGCCGCCTCCACGCTTAAGCTCCTCTTGCTGCTAGGGAACAAGGCTAGCGTATGAGGTCATGGCAATTGTGAATCTCTAAAATACACCAGGTCAGTCAAGAGTCAAATCAGAAGAAATGCCATGAATATCAACTTCTTGTGGCGTCTCATTACTGTGTGGTAGAGAATCCCCATGCATTGGTAATCACCTCATGTGAACCTTACACAAAATAGAAATATATTTAAGATGTTATGCAGCCGTTAAAGAGGAGTTTGCTCGCAGTAATTGCATGACTCGAAGTTGAGAAAAGTGAAACACACAGGCTTTCCTTTTGGCGGGGTTGCACATACTTCTCACAGCTGAACTTTCCGGTTGCGGGCCTTCCAGACAGTGCACGTGGAAGAAAAGGAGTGAGCGATTTTGACTGGCTCTAATACTTTCCAGATCCGAACCAGTTTATGACTCAGGAATATTTGCGGATGGATACAACACTGGGGATTTCAACACCATTGAGCAGCAGATGGATCGAGAAGCGGTTTTCCTCCAGGAGAGCAAAGAGAATAAATGCATTCTTTAACACATCATGTGACCCACAAAGGACCTTGCGGTTTTCTGTTATCACAAAAAAATCAATAGCCATGTTTCCAAATATTAGTCAGCCTACTGTACCGTACAGCAACATTCAGCAAGCCACTGTGAGCTGTAGCGTTACTAATCTGGGTCTTTTTATCATGGAGTGTAAGTGGGATGGAGATATTTTAGTCATCCTTGTAAATACGGTGACATCATACCATGATAACAATGTAGCAAAGAAAATGAATGTGACATGGTAAACCACAGACAGCAATGGTGGACATTTAGCATGTTTTCTTGCACTCCTTGGCATGTGTCCTTCCTAATCCCATTGTTTCTCAACAGATGATTTGACTGGAGTGTTTTCCTCTGCCCTTGAGGTCCTTCTGTGTTGGTAGTGAGCCAAAAATGGTACCAATGGTACCAATGTCAGTGGAAGCCCTAAAAATTGCATTCAGACTAGGGTTATAATATCTTGGGATTTTTCACTATAGGTAGTTATTTCATGTTGACATTTATTTTTTTAAATCAAATTTTCAGGTTTTTAGTTTTACGTACCAAAATAAATACGTTGAAAATAAACTTGAATGCTCATGTCTGGAATGAATTGACAAAGCTGATAATGTAAGACATTTTTTGTTATAATTATTGATAGTTGGATACATTTGAAATGTAATTCCGTTATAGTTTTTAAAAGCACTTATTTTGATTTTATCTCATCAAAGAAATCGATTTTTTGTTTTTAAATTAAAAATTTTAGCTATTTCAAAAACTATAATAAATCTGCTCCAGGCTGAACCGTAGAGAGTCAGCAATGTAAATCTAGTTCCGCAAGTATAATAGTCATAGTGAGGGAAGGTAATGATGAGATTTTGTCTTCAACCCATCTCCTCTCAGATCAGCGCCTCAAATCTACATATACGAGTCTCAAAGTCTGTGCGTGAGCCAAGAAGCTCTTTAGCCTCAATACCCTCACTGGGCACTATCGACCACTACACAACATCCACTGGCAACGCTGATGCAGCTATTGTTGTTATAATGGTTAGCTAGCAGCCATCAGTGCCTCCCACCAAACACTAGGGTGTCATTACATGCATTCTCCCAAATACAAACCAGGCACCGGTGATAACTATTACAACCATAGCAGTGCATCAAAATCAGATGAGTGTGGATCAGAGAACCGCCCCCCACCGAGCTGTCTAGTGTTTTAGAACTTGATTGACAGCAGCTTTCAAGATGCCTCACTTTGAATGTTTTGCATTTCAAGTCTGTGCTGAGAGAATGATAAATATCTGCTTTCCACCTCAAAGACGTGATGGAGGGTGAACGTCTGATTTTACCTGGTAGTGCAGCGATGATTATCTGAAGTATCTGACATCATCTACATCCAAACATGTCATGTGGGTGTTAAAAATGTCACAGGGAACGCGTAAACAGTCGGAAAAAAACAACAACTGCTTAAGATGCAAGCAGCGTATACAAGCTCAACAAACACAGCGCTCGTATTTGGCCACGCTACTGAGCCCAGCTAGATTCCCTTTTGAATCGCTGTGGACAGCCAGGATTTGATAAGTGGGAGCCACACAAAAAAGCCCCAAAGTCAACTGGGATACGTTAGGATAGACAAAGAATGACAATGAACTTATTTTTCAGTCCTTCTATTGATAACGTACAAAGAAAAGGAAACACATATTTGGAAGTTCATAAGTAAGGCAAACTCATTTGTGTTGATAGTAACTACGAAGGTGTCCACAATATACATATATATATATATATATATATATATATATATATATATATATATATATATATATATATATATATATATATATATATATATATATATATATGTACTCTTAAAGCTGTTGGGTTAAACTGAACCCACATTTGGGGAAATAGTAACCAAAAGGGACCCACCTAATGCCGGGTTATTGGTCTGAGGATTTGACCCAGCACACTCGGTCAAGGTTTTCATCCACCAACACAAAAAGAACCCATACTGAGGATTTACATTCCATTTTCTTCCATGTCAGTAGACAAATTGTCAAAAAAAGGTGACCGGCTCGAGTATGGCCAAATGCAATCTTCAAACTACAACTACAAACTACAGATTCAAAATAATTAACCCCACCAAGACTCCAACACCGCTCCTCAGCAATTGGGCTAGCAAGGAAAATAATGGCATTTTCTTTTGTTTGTGCGTCTGTAGCAATTACATCATATCAGAGCACACGTGCAGTCACTCTGGATTAGATTTTCTGCCAAAGGCTATCATATTCGTTCAGCGTTTGTTGTGGGGCAATATTTAGGAGAGCATCATCACTTCATTGTCGACAGTCATTAATGGAAACCAGCGCCACTTAGCACCAGTACGTAGGTTAATCTGCTGGTCAATGAAGGGAGAGGGGAGGGGAGGGGTGGAACTTTGCCAATTACCCACCTGGACAGAGCTGCATGAATTTTTGGTTCAAAAAGCTTCAAAGGACTTTGCGTGCCATGGTGTGAGGCCTGCATCCATCTGCTAGTTTGATGTTGACAGCCGTTCCATACCTTAAAGACTGGGGGAAGAAATCAACAACCAACAGAGCAAGAAAGGGCATTTTGATGAGAATGAGACTGCACACAAAGACACATAACGCCTTAAATTAGAGCCGGAATAAAGCAAGCTACGTGTAATCAGGGGGGAAATAAGCATGCATTTTAAACGTTTCCTAAAGGCGTCTCTTATTTTTATAATGCAATTTGTTGAATTTTCTGTCAGCTAATGTCAACAGAGAAACTGCTAAAGCGTTTCACTATAAAGCAGTGTTTACCGAGATTGATTGAGCCAAGGCACATATTTATGTTGGAAAAACATCCCAGGGCACACCATCAAATCACATCACCAACAAAAATGACACACACACACACACACACACACACACACACACACACACACACACACACACACACACACTGCCCCCCTCCAAAAAAGTTCATATGCACAGGTTAATTGCTGTATGTACTTTCTGCCATCTAGTGGAACAACATTTAATTGTTCTGTCTGGCACTATACATCACTGGCAAAGACGCACAAAGATGAAGTTGTCGTAAATAAATGACATTCGTAATACAACGATTATCGCTAACATTAGCATAACAAACAAAAGTACTATTTTACTTTTTACAATTGTATTTTTGGGACCTCTGGAGGTTATTCACTAATTTGGAGTTTTAGCTCATAAAAAAATGTATGAGGTACTATCTAATGTGCCCCACAGGTCTAAAGATTGGATTCCAGGGTGGTAACTGCTTGAATAAAGAAACAAAAAAGGAGTATCAAGGGCACAAAAGCAGCACACTGTAGGGACAAGTCATTGTACTCCTAAATGAGTGCAGTACTATCTATCATTTAAAAAAAAAAAAAATTGCTTGACGTGACTGATTCAATGCAGTCAACAGAAAACTGGGGACATTGCAGCAAGGCCTCACTAAATCCGTCGTAATATAATCATCAGCCAAAGAGAATGTATTCCCTGAGATGACTCCCCCTTAAAATATGTAATGTACTGCTGATATGATTGAGTCTTATCATGTTGGCGGTAAAGTAGTTAGACACATAAAGGAGGTGTAATGTAATGTTCCTCCTGTGTGGAGGTCGCGAAAGTCCCCAGAGAGGAAGCCCTTGGTGTTGGCTCGTGAGTGAAAAATTCGTTCATAAGATTTTTTCAGCGAACGAGAGAGAACGAATCACTTTAGGAAGTGATTCGTTCTTTATTCAGTTCATTTGACTTCAACCAGTAGGTGTCGGTAATGCGTATTGAAGCTGGTGCCACCTCGCCGTAAAACAAAACGAAGAAGAAAATGACGTAACTGCCCGTTCACAAACGAGTCATTGGGTGAACTGCCTTCTCGTGCACCAACGTATCAGTCAACATGTTGCGTCTCCTGGGGTGAACTATGTAAGCCAGAATGTAGATTTACGATTTGCCAAGGAAAGAAAGAACCACTCACTGAAACACCACTTCTTTGATGCACGTTTTCTCCAAGATAACGGCTAACTTTATTGCATGAAGGGATGCGCCGTTATGCAACAACGGGGAGATTATGCTTCTCTTTGGGTAATCGTAATTTTATAACACTTATAGTAGTTTTTAAATAACGTGTATGCATATATATGCCTAAATATTGTTATCCAATATATCTACTGCAATTTCACATTAGATTGCTGGTTTGAAATTGTACTTTTATTATGATTATTATTTATTTTTATTTATTTTTAATTATTATTTCAATAAACATTTATGTTAAAACTTGTCTGGTGTTTTATTCCTTGTATTTATATTTGCCAATCAAAACATAAAAATCAGACATTTGGTTAACTGCTTTATATGACAATATGTATATATATATATATATATATGTATATGTGTTTTACGTTGTTATATGAGTTGGTGTCCTCCAAAATAACAATGTCGGCATAACGGGTTTTTTATCAACCTTTTATTCAAACACATTCGGTATAATAACACCATCAACTACAATCCAACAAATACAAAATAACGTGTGTCGGCTGGCATAGCAGCAACGCTGTCTGTCACTCACTTGTGAATCTTCGCGAATGAACCTGAAAATGGCGGTGTTCCTAATAGTGTCCGAATGACATCACAGATCAAACAGCCAATCAGAAAGTGGGGGTGAGGGCGGGTGTGGCACTTTTCACTTTCATTTAAGCTTTGACCATGATTTTTCCCTGATGAAGTGGCCTGTGATTAGGTACACTTCATGGGCACTTCAATAGGTACACTACACGAGGTAAAAAAACAAATTGAACAAATCTTTTGAGTGAACCGATTCTAAAGATTCAGTTCACTTAAGAACTGGAATGCACATCACTAGTACAAAAGAGTGCAGACCGCCAAGGGCCGCCAGGTGTGACCATGTACCTAAATGTGCTTTTAGAATTGAAACCTCGCTTTGTATGCAAACAAATGCAAGTATTTATGAGTAAATACATAAGGATAAGGTGGCCCCACACAAACCAATGGATCACGTCCACTACCTAGGGGGCGGGGTGAAATCCAGTAGTGTAAAGGGCGGGGCAAAGAGTGTTAGGGTTTAAAGCTAGGGTTAGGGGTTAGGGTTTGGGTTAGGGTTTCAAAGTCGGGTTAGGGGTTAGGGTTAGTTTTGAGGGTTAGGGTTTCGAAGTAGGGTAGGCGAAGGGTTAGGGTTTACCCTAACCAATTAACCCTAAACCCTAACCCCTAACCCTACTTTGAAATCCTAAACCGAACCCCTAACCCAGACCGCGGGCCATATCCGGCCCTTTGTGCGTCTCTGTCCGGCTCACAATCATAAATTACATTTGATTACAACTTAATAAATAAAAAAAACAATCAGTGTCGTACATGCAATAACACTGTGCTGCTTTTATTTTGAAAGGCGTCGCACTTCCGTGTAGCGTGCGTGCATGTAAGCTGTGCGTGTAAGTGAACAGCGCGAAGTAATGCTGCCCTCAAAATGTGTGCTGGCGCGAAGAAAAGAAAAGTTGACAAGGAGTGCCGTGTTTTCAACAAGATATGGACTGCCAAGTATTTCTTTACAGAACTGAAAGGTAAAGCCGTGTGCCTGGTTTGTGGCACACAGGTCGCTGTGTTTAAAGAATATAATTTGAGTCGCCACTACACGACCGAGCATGAGGAAAAATACAGACATCTGTCTAATAAAGAGCGCGCAACAGAGGCTGATGCATTGCTAGCAAAACTGCAAGCCCAACAAGGACTTTTTATCCAACTTTACACCCACAGAGATGCAGCGGTCAGGACAAGTTTTGTCATTTCCCGCAAAATTGCCAAAAAAAGTAAGCCGTTTACTGACAGAGAGTTTATTAAGGAGTGCTTATTGGACTCTGTTGCACTGATATGCCCGGAGAAAAAGAGTGCATTTGAGAATGTGTCACTCTCCCGATGTACCGTAACAAGGCGGGTTGAGGACACATTGATATGTTTCTATAAATGTGTTGTAATTCACAGTTTGAGGAAAAGTTAAAGAAGTTAAGAATAAATTGTACTGATTAATGATTTTTTTATTTGACCTATACACCACAATTTCACATAGCCTAATAAATATAAACAGAATTATTGTAGTCTTCTAATTACCAGTACCAGCTATTTAAAATAAATAATTTAGTGTATATTACAATGGAATAAAGTTGAGCAGGTTTAAATTATCGTTGGTGTGGCCCTCTGACATAACTCAGGTTTTTCATGTGGCCCCTTGTAAAAATTAATTGCCTACCCCTGCCCTAACTCAACCCCAACCCCAACCCTAACCCCTAACCCCTAACCCCTAACCCTACTTCGAAACCCTAACCCCTAACCCTAACCCTAGTTTGAACCCCAAACCTAACCGCTACCCCTAAACCCCAACCCTACTTTGAAACCCAAACCCTAGCTTGAAACCCTACTTTGAAACCCTAACTCTCTTCGCCCCGCCCCCTACACTACTGGATTTCACCCTGCCCCCTCAGAAGTGGGCGTGATCCATTGGTTTGCTCCGCCAACTTGGGGCTGGGGCCACCTTATGTATTTACTCATAAATACTTGCATTTGTTTGCATACAAAGCGAGGTTCCAATTCTAAAAGCACATTTATGTATATACTCACACTTGGGATCGAACCAAGTTCTTACCGAGCTAGAGCCAGTGTCACTAACTAGTCGGCTATTTCGACCTGGCAGCCCTTGGCGGTCTGCACTCTTTTGTACGAGTGATGTGCATTCCAGTTATTTTAAGTGAACTGAATCTTTAGAATTGATTCACTGAAAAGATTCGTTTAAAAGAATCGTTCACTGAATCGTTCACTACACTTTCTTATTTATTTATACTTTTTTTTTTTTTTTTACCTCGTGTAGGGTACCTATTGAAGTGTCCATGAGGTGTACCTAATCACAGGCCACTTCATTAGGGAAAAAGCTTAAGCGAAAGTGAAAAGTCCCACACCCGCCCTCACCCTCACCTCCTGATTGACTGTTTGATCTGTGACGTCATTCGGACACTCTATTAAGTACACCGTCATTTTCAGGTGTACCTAATCACAAGCCACTTCATTAGGGAAAAATCATGGTCAAAGCTTCACGGAAAGTGAAAAGTGCTACACCCGCTCTCACCCCCACTTTCTGATTGTCTGTTTGATCTGTGACGTAATACGGACACCGCCATTTTCAGGTTCGTTCGCGAAGAATCACGAGTGAGAGACAGACAGCGTTGTTTGTTTTAATTTTGTATTTGTTGGATTCTAGTTGATGCTGTGAATGTGTTTGAATAAAAGGTTTATGAAAAACCCGTTATGCCAACTCATATAACAACGTAAAACACACATATATATACATATTGTCATATAAAGCAGTTAACCAAATGTCTGATTTTTATGTTTTGATTAGCGAATATAAATAAAGGAATAAAACACCTGACAATTTTAACATAAATGTTTATTACAATAATTAAAATAATAATAATAAAAGTAAATTTCAAACCAGTAATTTAATGTGAAATTGCAGTAGATATATTGGATAACAATATTTAGGCATAATAAATATTGTGTGTGATGTGAGTCACCCCGCTCACTCTTTGTTTGATCTTCTGCCCTCTGGGAAGAGGTACAGGAGCCTGCGCTCCCGCACCACCAGACTCACCAACAGCTTCATACTCCAGGCTGTTAGGATCCTGAACTCTCTCCCCCCTCCAAAGAGAAGCATAATCTCCCCGTTGTTGCATAACGGCGCATCCCTTCATGCAATAAAGTTAGCCGTTATCTTGGAGAAAATGTGCATAAAAGAAGTGGTGTTTCAGTGAGTGGTTCTTTCTTTCCTTGGCAAATCGTAAATCTACATTCTGGCTTACATAGTTCACCCCAGGAGATGCAACACGTTCACTGACTGATCCGTTGGTGCACGGGAAGGCAGTTCACCCATTAACTCGTTCGCGAACGGGAAAGTCAGGATTCGTTCCCTCACTGATCCGTTCTCACGATGAACTGGAAATGCAAATCACTCACTGACTTGGTCACTCACAGATCTGTTCAGTTGGTGAACGGGAAATGCAATTCACGACTTGGAAGTAACGTCATTTTCTTCTTCGTTTTGTTTTAGATGGCACCAGCTTCAATGCGCATTACCGACACCTACTGGTTGATGTTCCTGATGGACATTTACACCTCCCATCTCACCCGCAAGGCGACCACGATTGTGTGTGATGTGAGTCACCCCGCTCATTCTTTGTTTGATCTTCTGCCCTCTGGGAAGAGGTACAGGAGCCTGCGCTCCCGCACCACCAGACTCACCAACAGCTTCATACTCCAGGCTGTTAGGATCCTGAACTCTCTCCCCCCTCCTGCGTAACGTCCTATACTTTTGCACTATATTCTGACTGTCTGCTGTATGCTCACTTGCTCCGTTTTTGCTCATCTTATTTATTATGTTATTTGTTTATTTATTATTTATTCATCGCTCTTATTTATTCATTGTTTGTGCCTTCTTGTTTTTACTTTTTGTGTTGTTTACTTGTATGTAGATTGTGTACTGTCTTGTCACCGTAGGATGGTGGGAAACGTAATTTCAATCTCTTTGTATGTCTTGGCATGTGAAGAAATTGACATTAAAGCAGACTTTGACTTTTGACTTTGAAGTCATATGAACTGAAAAAAAGAACGAATTACATTAGGAAGTGATTCGTTCACTCTTGTTCACTGAAAAAAACAATTGTTATTTTGAACGAATCGTTCACTCACGAGCCAACACTATTTTGTACTTTCCCAACACGCACCGAACGAAATACTGAACGGATGAGAACGACTCGAAGTGAAAGTGGGGTGATCGTCCAGCTTGCCACGTTTGGCGAGTATCTCCGTCGCTACACTCGAACACTTCAGATTTAGGGTTCGACTCCCCACCGCTACGAAATCTGCTAAGCATGATTGTGCTAACGCTTGTCAAACTTCTCCCCGCCGCACTATCCGCATTGCATTGCGCGCTTTTCTCAACAGGAAAAAAATAAGGCAGTAACTTTTAAGAAGTTTAGCAAGTTTTCTTTCTTCTTTTTTGTTATTTACTTGTCTAGACGAGGTAAAAAAAAAAAAAAATCCCGTCATTTACTTCATATGGTGTACCGGCACAAGTTTGCAGTGCTGAGGACATGTGGAGCCATAGAACGAAGTTATTTCGAAGCACCGATGGCCGAGCGGTTGGGCACATTGATGGTAGTATTGGCTCGTGAGTGAACGATTCGTTCAGGAGAACGAATCTTTTCGGTGAACAAGAGTGAACGAATCACTTCCTAAAGTGATTGGTTCTTTTTTCAGTTCATATGACTCCAACCGGTAGGTGTCAGTAGTGCGCATTGAAGCTGGTGCCACCTCGCTGTAAAACAAAACGAAGAAGAAAATGACGAACGAGTTCTGAATTGCATTTCCCGTTCACCAACTGAACGGATCTGTGACTGAGTGATTTGCATTTCCAGGTCATCGCGAGAACGTATCAGTGAGGGAACGAATCCTGACTTTCCCGTTCGCGAACGAGTCATTGGGTGAACTGCCTTCACGTGCATCAACGGATCAGTCAGTGAATGTGTTGCGTCTCCTGGCGTGAACTATGTAAGCCAGAATGTAGATTTACGATTTACTTATAGTAGTTTTTAAATAACGTGTATGCATATATATATGCCTAAATATTGTTATCCAATATATCTACTGCAATTCCACATTTCAAATTTACTGTTATTATTATTATTATTATTAATATTATTATTATCATTATTATTATATTATTATTATTTCAATAAACATTTATGTTAAAACTTGTCTGGTGTTTTAGTCCTTGTATTTATATTCGCCAATCAAAACATAAAAATGACATTTGGTTAACTGCTTTATATGACAATATGTGTATATATATATATATATATATATATATATATATATATATATATATATATATATATATATATATATATGTGTGTAAATATGTGTGTCTGACTTCATAAGACCAAGTCGGGTTGTTGTGATGCGTCTAGTGTGTTGGTGGAGTGCCCAGTGTATGTCACTTCTCACTGTCAACCCTCCCTGCTGGCTAGCAGTATGCGAACGGGAGAGCCGAGTGTGTAAGTCTCTCCCTGCCAGTACATAGCCTCTCTAACAGCAAGCCCTATGTAGTGCCTCCACGCGGCGACACATGGTAACTGGGTACAACACGGACCCAGGCAAAACTACAAGGGACTCGGAGGAGGTCTGGCCCCTAGACGTGCGGGTGTGGACACGCCCTGGTGCCCACGAACCAGCCCCCAACTATGGGTTAAATAGTACCACTGCCCAGTGGGCTCCTCGGGAGAGGAATGGGCTAAGGGAGTCAACCCCTACAGAAAATCAATTTCCCCTTGGGTTGGTGTCAGGAAGGGCATCCGACTGTAAAAACTTTTTGCTCCAAAAATATTCTCAGTATGGCTAGACAAACACAGAAGAGGCGGGGTACAGCCTTAAGTACCCCGTGGGCATTTTCATCAGCCTACGACAAAAAGAATGATGGAAAAGGAGGCCAAACCGCAGGTGGATATGACGGCTCTCAGCCCGATGGACTGCGGGGAGGCCTAAACCGGAATAGAGAGGGGCAGGAGGCACGTGTTAGGGTGGCTACATGGAACATCGGCGGCATGTCGCACCGATCCGGGGAGGTGGTTGAGGCTCTACACAGGAGAAGGGTGGATGTCTGCTGTGTCCAGGAGTCGAGATGGAAGGGTGGAAGTGCAAGGATGCTGGGTGCGTTCGGCAGAAGGTACAAGTTCTTCTGGCAAGGCTGCAATGAAGGGACTGGTGGTGTTGGAGTACTTATCGCTGAAAAGTGGATAGATCAAGTGCTCAGCATTAGCAGGGTAAATGAGCGGATCATCTTTGTGAAGTTGATCGTTGGGAAGCGCCTGACAAACGTAATTTCAATCTATGCCCCTCAAGTTGGCAGAAGTTAGGACGAGAAGGATGCGTTCTGGGACAAGGCCATCATGGTGCTGTCAGGGATCCCCCAGAATGAGGTCATAATTCTGGGAGGTGATCTGAATGGACACGTGGGGAGGGAGTCAGATGGCTTTGAGGGGGTACATGGGGGACAGGGGTACGGCATGCGGAACGCAGAAGGAGAGAGGATCCTAGAGTTCGGCGACGCACTGGAGCTGGTGCTGTGCAACACGCTTTTCAAGAAGGACGAAGCCAAATTAGTAACATACAGTTCGGGTGGCTACAAGAGCACAATAGATTACATCATGGTCAGAAAGGAGGACCGCAACCTGGTCAGGGATGCCAAGGCAATCCCCGGAGAAGAGTGTGTGTCCCAGCATCGCCTAGTCATCGGAGACTTAACTCTGCGAATCAAGAAGGTGGGGGCTAAGAAGCATCCTCCCAAGTTGAAGGTGTGGAAGTTACATAGCGCAGGGAGTAAAAATGAGTTTAGGGAGAAGATTGAGCATATAGCAGAAGAAGTGGAGGAGATGATGAAGTCGGGTGGTGTGGATGGCAAGTGGCAGGCAATGAAGAAGGCTCTGCTTGAAGCTACAGAGGATGTGTGCAGATGGTCAAAGGGTAAAGCAAGACAAAGAGAGACATGGTGGTGGAACGACAGCGTCGAAAGAGCGGTGAATGAGAAGAGGAGGTGCCATAAAGCATGGAAGAAATCTAAAAGGGAGGCAGACCGAGCGCGGTATGTAGAAGCAAGGAGGGCGTCACGGACAGCAGTGTGGGAGGCCCAAGAGACCAAGAGGAAAGAATTTGCAAGTGAACTGGAGAGTGAGAGAGGACGAAAGAGCTTCTTCAAGATAGCAAAGCAAATGGTTAAGGAGAGGCGTGATGTGACCGATGCAAACTGTGTAAAGGATGAGGATGGCAACATCGTGACAGACAACAGAGAAGTGAAGGAAGTATGGCGAAGGTACATGGAGAAGCTGCTGAATGTGGAGAATGACTGGGATGGAGAGGTGGGATGCGACGAACTGGAGGGTGAATGTGGCCAGATCACGCGAACGGAAGTGGGGAAAGCCATGAAAGCCATGAAGGATGGAAAGGCAGCTGGACCATCTGGAGTGGTGGCAGAGATGCTAAAGGCCGCGGGAGACGTCGGTGTGCAGTGGATGACTGACCTGTGTAACAGTGTCATCGCTGAGGGGCACATTCCGGAGGACTGGACAAGAAGCATCCTGGTGCCGCTATTCAAAGGGAAGGGGGACCCACTTGCATGCGGGTCATACAGGGCCATAAAGCTGCTGGAGCATGGAATGAAGTTGTTAGAGAGGGTGTTGGAAAGGAGGGTGAGGTCACGGGTAGAGGTGGACAAGATGCATGCTTCATGCCTGGTAAAGGTACAACAGACGCAATTTTTGTCATCCGACAGATGCAGGAGAAACACCAGGAGAAGAGGAAGAGGTTGTACTTCGCTTTTGTTGACCTGGAAAAAGCATTCGACAGGGTGCCAAGGGAGGTGGTGAGATGGGCCCTAAGGAAGTCGGGCGTGGAAGAGGGACTGGTTAAGGCTGTGATGGCTCTCTACTGCAGAGCATGCACAGCTGTTAGAACAGGAGTTGGCGACAGTAATGGGTTTGAAGTAAGGGTAGGGGTGCACCAGGGATCGGTGCTCAGCCCATTATTGTTTGCTATCGTGATGGATGTGGTATCGAGAGAAGTGAGGGGTGGACTACCATGGGAGCTGCTCTACGCGGATGACCTGGTATTGATGGCTCACAGTCGAGAAGACCTAGCTAGGAAGCTAGCAGCATGGAAGACCTGCCTGGAAGTGAAAGGAATGAAGGTGAATGCGGCAAAATCAAAGGTCATGGTCGGTGGTGCTGGCCTGGGAGTGGTACCGCAGTCAGGAGCATGGCCATGTGGAGTTTGCGGGAAGGGGGTGCAAGCTAACTCTATCCGGTGCAAGGGTTGTCAGAGATGGGTACACCGGAGATGCAGCGGAGTAAAAGGCAGCCTACTAGCTGCAAGTGAGACCTTCAAATGCAAGCGGTGCAGGGGAGAAGTCGCCCAAGCAGACCCAGCTGAGCAAGAGGGGCTCATAGTAGATGGGGAGATGTACGAGGTGGTGGACAGCTTCTGCTACCTTGGAGACATGCTTAACGCTGATGGTGGGGTGGACCTAGCAGTGACTACAAGGGTGAGAAGCGGGTGGAAGAAATTCAGGGAACTCATGCCCTTCTTAACATCTAAGGCCCCATCCCTGAAGATGAGAGGCCAAGTGTACTCCGCCTGCGTCAGAAGTAGTATGACGTACGGAACTGAGGCATGGGCCCTGAAAACAGAACACGAAGAAAAACTAAACAGAGCAGAAATGAGGATGATCAGATGGATGTGTGGTGTGTCAATGAGGGAGAAAAAAAACAGTGCAGAGCTGAGAAAGAAGATGGGAGTGGAGGCCATAGTGGATGTGGTGAGGAGAGGCAGACTGCGATGGTACGGACATGTAGGAAGGACGAGAACGACTGGGTGAAGAAAGTTATGTCGTATAACGTAGAGGGAACAAGACCCAGTGGTCGACCTAAAAAGACCTGGCAGACGACCGTGTCAGCCGACATGAAGGCACTCGGCATCAACCACGAGATGGCCATGGACCGTTCCCGGTGGAAGAAAGCCATATCAAGAACCCAGTCCAACCCAGCGGCGCCTGGAAAACGGACTTTAAACCGATGATGATGATGATATATATGTATATATATATATATATATATATATATATATATATATATGTGTGTGTGTGTGTGTGTGTGTTTTACGTTGTTATATGAGTTGGCATAACGGGTTATTTATCAACCTTTTATTCAAACACGTTCGGTATAATAACACCATCAACTACAACCCAACAAATACAAAATTAAAACATCAATGTTGGCATAACGTGTGTCGGCTGGTATAGCAGCAATGCTGTCTGTCACTCACTCTAGAATCTTCGCGAACGACTAATCAGCAGCGACCGATAGATGGAGGAGGGACTTTACGAGTCCTGATTCTAAAGATTCAGTTCACTTAAATGAACTAGAATGCACATCACTAGAAGCGGGAGGCCCTGCCAAAAAGCAGCAGAGGGGAAAGTACAAGGAGAAGTCTACATTTCTCACCCACAGAGTTGGAGGGCAAACAAAAGCTATATTTGACTGCACCCTAACTAGCTCGTTGTTTTGAAGAAAAGACAGCACAGTGTTCAAAGAAATCGTGCCATTTGTACACCTTGACAATTAAAATATCAAATTACACACTTAAAAATGCTGGGTTAAAAATTGACCAATGAAGTTGCATCAGTTTGACCAAAGTATGGGTTGTTTTGCAGAAAAGAAAAAAATGTTCAGGTTGTTTTGTGCAAAGTCCAACTTCCTGGGTTTGAACCAGCAGTTTTAAGAATCTAAGTGATACTCTAAAAACTGTTGGTGTCAAAAACCAAATGTTGGACCAGTCGCCTTTTGAACCAATTTGGGTATTTTTGACCCAGACGTACTTAAAGTATAGTACAAGACAGCAAATTACACTAATGAGGGCAAAGTTTTATTTTTCTTTGATACTGTACCTGCCAAGTCTTGCTCTAAGAAAATATCCCAATTGGGGCCAATGAGGGACCAACTGAGCCACTACTTTGGGTCAACCAAATGAACCCAGATTGGAATACTTTTAACCCAACTGTTTTTAGTGTTCACGCGTGATGGTGGCAGCTTCACACTTTGGGGCTTCATTGCTTCAGCTGAAACTGGGGCACTCGACAAGATGGAGGGAAATGTGGACAGTTCAATCTCATTTGGGGTTAACCAGAACCACTTGAAATTGTGGCAGGTGTGTCCTTCTCATACCTAACATTTCAATACGAGTGTGTAGAAGTTTTATATCCACCGTATGCCACCTATGCATGCAGTTTCATGGTAATCATCAGTAAGGCAGTATTTGCGCAGTTGTGCTAACTAATTTTACTTTCAGGCAGCAGTAATAAATTCTCCCCCATGAGGGGGGAAAAAAGTGGGGGAGAAAATCCCAAATGAGAGGTAGTAAAACATGATGTAACAGAGCCTGGTTAGAGGAGAGCAAGCTTGTATAACATTGCTGTCTCTCTGAGGATTTTGCGGCTGCTAGCTCCAAAATAAATTATCTAATGGGGCTCTACTCTGAGAATAAGTAGATTAATTTGGTGAGGAAATAAAAAACTCCATGACAACATTACATATCCACCATTTGTAATATTATATATTCCATTAAATGTAATCATGTGGGGCATAAATTAAAACATGTTTAGAAACATAAATCTTGCGCTTGCTGATAATAGCTATCATTTTTCTAGACCGGATTATTGGATGTTAAAGAGATTTGGGAGAGGTTGCGGCAGAGGAAAGCTGCCATCTACTGGTTGTGATTCAGATATTTTCTTTTGTGTCTTCTTTTTCTTTTTTTGACCAGAGGGCTGAGCTGAATGAGAGCGAGCACACGTTCCACTCCTCTCCATGAGGCTCACCTGAGATCAATGATGCTGCATGCGCCCCTGATCCCAAAGTGCACACTCAAGAGGAGCACATCCATTCTTATTGAGTAGAACTTCTGATAGTAGCTTGGTTCTTACCTTAAAAACTCACAGGATTATTTCTGGCATAATATTATACAGCAATGAAAACTACCAACATTTTTTTTTTTTAACTGTTTTGTATTCAGAGAACTTTTCCGTGGCAATGCAAATGATTATCTCAAGAGGCATCAGATAGTAATTGCTGTGATATCACTCGAGTATTTGGATTATTTTAAGTGACACATTTTTTATTTTTTGAAAGTTTATGAAAACCTATCGAAGAAACAGCAAGGGAATGTAAGCAAAAAGCGTAGAAGTAGTAAAATAGAAGCTTGTCTTACAAGGAATTTACATGGCATCAACTTTTTTTTGTGGTGAACAATAGCAATTTGTGGTATGTGCAATACGTGAGGCCGTGTGTGTGTGTGCGCGTGTGTGTGTGCGCGCGCGCGCGTGCATGTGTGGGTAGGTGGGGTGGGGGGCGGGGCATTAAAGGCCTTCCTCCTTAAGCCCAGAAACGCCTCTCATGTTTCTTGGACCTGTTATATTTATCAATTTTGCAGTTAATTTTCATTCATTTCTGCCAATATGTATTGTACTGCAAATTCGTTTCCAATTTATAATTCCTGGAAATGGTTAAGATTTCGGCAAGGCTGAACAGAATTGCCTAAAGATTTACTCTTCAGGAAGCCGTTTAATCTGGAGCGTTTGAATAAATCGTCTCCGATTCTAATCCTGTTTCACAGTAAAAAGTGAATTTATGGTGACGGGAAGACTTGAAGATAAATTATATTAAAAGAAACAAAGTTTCCATTTGAGTGGGCTGCAATTAAGTCGCTCCTTTACGCGTAGACTCCGCGTCTTTGCATAAAAACAACGCAGTCTGTCACAAAATTGGCCTCTTCATTATTCCCCCCCCCCCCCCCCCTGCCTGTGGAGCTCATTGAAAGGCGACATTGTTGCTTTAAGATTGTTGTAGCAATCGCCGACGGCTCTGTCCATTGTTGGGGTGAGTTGGGTTTGATAACACGGGCGCATATGATCAGTGGAGCAGCTGCAGAGCACGACACAAGCCTTCACTTCACGTCCTCAACGCATCCTGGCAGACATGGGTGAGACTTCACGGTTTCTCTTAAAAATCAGTACAATTGCACCCTCGTAACTTATTAGTTTGTGTTTCGAGGACGGTATAGTCAACGTCAACTCGGTTGGGATCGGACTATTTTCTGCTTCACTCGATTCGGGTTTGTATCTTGTAACTTTGAAAATAAGTAAATTCACTGCGTCTAATATATAACTGTCTGGGATCAGGGTGCTTTTACTAGTCGTTCGCATGACGTCATTAATTGGTTAATTGCCACAAGGTCCTTAGGTTATCAACAGTGTTTGTACTTCGACAGGCCACAATATTACAAAGTGGCCTCCAATGGATGTGGGTGGGGAACAAGCGAGGTGTTTTTGCTGGGAAAAGGTGTGAAATAACTGTGAACGCTGTCTCTCTCTTTCATTGCCTGGCTGTGATTCGCTTTGCAACTTGTTGGGCTCTCACCCAATATAAGTTGAGATTGGCCCCTGGCCATGTCACATTGACATATAATGGATGGTAGGGTGTTATTTTCTCCCTGCTTCTCTGCAAGCCTAATAAAGAAAATTCAAGTGTGTGTTTTCCCTATAGAGTGTATGATTTGGAAAAGTGGGCCACTTTTGTGCAAAGCACGCACAAATACATACTTGGCCACAACAACAATGTCCTTGTGTAGAATACTCTATAAGCTTGGCACTGCTCTAATGGTACCAACCACAGTCATCCTGTGTACATGCTCGTATGCAGTTTTTCACTGGGATGTATTCACACTTTCTCCTCTGAAGGAAGTCAATGAATGTGTGTGTACGAGTCGCAAGCACAGAGGTGCCTCTGGCTTTTGTTTGTGGGACATTGGCACCCCTTGTGCCCCCACCGCGGCGTGGGACAAAGACTGTTGTCTTTGCAGTCACAAAAGCAGCATGTATCTTGGTCAACCTCCCCCTTTTTCTCACAGTCACCATGCTGCCTCATGAATTGAGTCAGGGTGTGAACTGGGGTCACATAAGATGCATGCCCTTGACCACTGCGTTCATTCACACATGACTATAGGAATGTTTGGCTTTTCCAAATGCAGGGAAGTTTGTGTGCGTGGCAGCAGATGGCTCTTAAGAGGGACCTTGGCATTTCAATGTCACATTCCAGTTGTTCCATGATACTACAAAGTAAAGTGTTACTTTACTGAAACTGGCTGCATCTTTCATAACTGGAATGTCCATTGCTACCTGCTGTGTAGTTGTATAGACTTCACTACTAATCAATCAAAACAACAGAATTGTCTTTTTCAGGCAGAATGTGCATTACAACTATTGACCGAAGTACACTTGCATCTCACAAAGCACCTTAAGTTGAAAAAGAATGTCATTCGTAGGTATTCTAATGGACTAAAATGTTGACAATGTCTTTAGGGACCGTTTGTATATTCTGTTCTGGTTACGTATTTTGTTTTGTGTTGCATGTGTGACTAATGTGTCTCAATTTGGCTGTGGTTGCAGGTTGCTATGAGTGCTGTATGCGTTGCCTGGGTGGGATACCATACTGCTCTCTGGTCGCCACACTGCTCTGCTTCTCCGGCATCGCCCTCTTCTGTGGATGTGGACACCAGGCGCTCACAGAGACCGAAAGGCTCATCGAGACCTACTTTGCTCGTAACCTGCAGGATTACATCACACTTGCTTACGTGTATGTGGTATATTTAATAATGCTAGGATGGACGTTGTATTATGTATTTGATAAGTGAAGAACACTTTGTTGGTATATAATTGGTATAGGATTTGAATAATCCTTTAAAGAACATTCTGAACGCCTCTTTGTCAGTGTTGCTGTCAAGGCGCTCAGGATTTTCTGAACTTTTGTTGGGGACCAAAATGAATCTGATTGTCGGACATAAATGATAATTTATGACTTATAGATGCCGAATTAGGGTGTTGATATTGAGCCAATACAGGCTTTATTGTAAGGTTTCTGGTACTCTTTGATTCTGTTGATACCAGCCGTCGATACTTGAAAAGAAAAATGATGGACATTATGCCCTCCTTGGTGAATAATTTTTCGTCATTGTGAAAAAATAAATTTCTGATAGGTTTCTCGGGCTGAAGTTTTGGGGATAGCTGATGTCATTTTATTTTTCTTTAGTCAAACATTTGTCAAGAATGAATTAGTCTGAACAAAAAAACAAAAGCCATATCCCAAATTCAATGTCTGCATTTTGAAAGGCTACATCTTACCCGTGGTTCTCCTCCTCCCTCATAGCATTCAGTATTTCCAGTACTTCATCTACGGTTTGGCCTCGTTTTTCTTCCTCTACTGCATCATGCTGCTGGCAGAAGGCTTCTACACCACCAGCGTCGCCAAGCAAACCTTCGGGGAGTTCCGAAGCACCAAGTGTGGCCGCTGCCTCAGCTCCACGGTGAGAGTAATGGGGATCGGCAAGATTGGATGTGGCTTAATGCACATCGGTCCCGCTGGGTGCCTGAGCTGAAAGTCTCGCGCCCTGTTAAAAGCCCTTTGGGAAAGATGAGGCTACAAAATGCACGGTTGAGTGATTGTGTCCAAGGAGGGGAGGGAGACATAAAGACATATTAAGTGATAATCGGAAAAGAGGTCGATGTGGTGACTAAATGAGGCGCGTGAAAACTCACTTGGAGTTGCTCACAGGCAAATGACATTCAGCTTTCTCATGTAGTTTATAGTGATGACGTACGTGCTGTCTCTACTGTGGCTATTGGTGTTCGCCTTGTCCACTCTGCCCGTCTACTTCTTCTACAACATGGGGGCCACCTGCGACACCATCGACGTCCTGACCGAGACCCCAGCGAGCATCAACCAGCTGTGTGTGGATGCGAGGCAATACGGTAATGTTGATTCGGAATATTTGTTCATTGTGTCTGCTGATATTTTTAAACCAATCGCGTAATCGGTTATCGGAATTGTATTCCCATATTGGAATCAGCATCTGCCTCAAAATGCCATATCGGCGGTCATGCCCTGGAAATGCAGATTGTATCCGTAGTTACAAATAATCTGTTTTGATTTGGGGTGGGTTCAAATTTAATTTTAATCTGATTCGATTTGTGTAATTGGTAGTTTTTTTGGTAGCTTTTAATACCTCAGCAATCCGGTTCTATTTGAAACAATACCACAATAAGAAAAGAAAATTGTGAAGGGACGTGAAAGTTTTGCTACTATTTGGTTATGATGTTTTTTGTTTCCTTTTACTCATTGATTTAGCTGGTGGGGGAAAAACACTGGGGGGTCTGCGTTCTCTTTGAAAAGTCACTTCTCCAGTACAGTGAAGCGGTTTTGCTAACTCCCCTGCTGGTGTGTAATAAACAGGAAGTAAAAATAGCCATGTTAATTTACTGTAGCTGCTGAAAAGCATTGCTTTTTTATGTAGACGTCAATAAGCTTTGGACCCAGGCCTGTGTTGTTTCTGGGTATTTTGTAGCGTGTGCAGGAATAGCCAGCCTGAAATCATAATGGCGCGTGCGATGAATGCATCCAATTGATTAGCGCAACTTGACGTCAACAGGGCTCCTGCCGTGGAACGCCGTACCCGGAAAAGCTTGTGGAATAACTCTGTCCACCGTTTGCAAGACAAGAGAGGTATCCGAGGCCAAAGATTGCCTTTGAAGCGCACGTGTTAGATCGACAGACACTCATGCAAATCTTCTCCTATCAGTACCGAATAACCTATGACCTCTACATTGCCGCCTTCGTTGGCGCGGGCATCACCCTCATGGCTCTGGTGAGTAATTATCCGTCCGTTGGGGGCATTTGGCCTTTGACGGTATTTACGACTCATGTGATGTGGCAAGCGGGGGCGACGAGGCATCCCGGGCTCGCATGACTGATGACTTTGAGGACTATCGCTCTCTGTTTCCCATTCTCAGCTGACATAAACATCGTCATAGTGCCGTAATGTCTACTGCTTTCCCAGCCAGGCGCATTATACTCCCATGCCCCATTACATAGCCTATTACACGGGTGGGATCAAATTAATGTCATTAGCACTTAATCATGTCTCTGTTTTTCCTCTCTTCTAATGACCCCCCCGTGTCTGCTGTTCTCTTCTTCCAGCTGACCTATACGGTGTCAACCACCTATAACTTTGCGGTGCTGAGCTATCTGGGGAGGAAAGGCATAGGTGCACGTTGTTAGGCTTGCCAGCAAGCTTCCTGTCTGACCACATTTTGAGGAACTGCAGCCATTTTTTTCCCTTTTCATCACTTGTGCCTGTGTGCACAACTTTTGGGTGTTTTCACGGTAACGGACTTTCAAAACCTTTTTTTCTTTTTTCCTATCTGACACTTTGTTTTACTTTTCTATGAAGGATGCTTCAGTTTTATTCCAATGCCACTTCACTAATCTATTTTTATGTTGATTTTAGAGGTTTTTCTTCTTTTTTTTTTAGTTCCTAGTGGTAACCTTCTAAAAACAATTGGGTAAAAAATAACCCAATAGGGATCAAAAAGGGGTAGACAGTTTTTGGGTTACTGCGGATCAGTGTATAATTGATGCGCAATGTTTTTCCTTTTTTTTTTTCTTAACCCCAAAATTTTTCAAAAATACTGATAAACTTTCAGTATGCCTTTTTCATGAAAAAATGGGTTGGGCGAGGGGGCAGAAAAAAATGTATGTATAAAATTATCCTCATTCTTTTAAAATGCTGACCTAAATTATATCTTGACAAAAATATTATTATTTTTTTTTTTTTTTTGCCTTAAAATCTTTCCAGGATGCTGGACAAAAAAAATCATTTTAAGAGGATAAGAATGCAGAATGTATTCATTTACAGTAACCCCAAAAGTTGGGTTAAAATGAATAACTTACAAAAAAAGCAATTTACAATATTTACCAAACCCAATTTACAAAAAATCCCCAAAATAATCCCCAAAATTGGGTCAAATGAATAACCCAAATAGTATGTTCGGCCCTTTCTTGACCCATATTGGGTTATTTCCAACCCAACTGTTTTTACTGCGCAATGTCGATTTTGCTTCCTACGATTCTCTAAACGATAAAAAAAAAAGCGTTAATAAATTAACATGTACTAAATAGCCAATTTGTAACATGTGCAGCAGACAATGGGGATTATGGGTAACCTACCATTCCCCACATCTGGTTGCCATGGTGGCAGGCAAACGCGTATTTGTCTATCTTGGGACTTTTCTCATGAGCAGCCCCAACAATGGGTTCGGTTCGTTTTGCAAATATGGCCAATGAGAAGTGGGTTCAGTGGCCAGCTGTCTCTACCGGGGGTCATGTGTCAAGGAGAAAGGGTGGCGTTTCTAAAGAGCCAATGGGAATTCTCTGAGACAGCAATCATGACCTCTCCACCTCCTGTTGAACAATGGAAATGATGGATAGAGTGTGAGCTGGCTAAAGGAATTTTAGATGATTTTGTTGTTCGCTTCTCACAACAAAAGACAGTCTTTTTAAGTTTGATCGAGTACGGTCTGAAATTGTTTCTCATACTTGTGAGATGGCAAAAGTGCTTACTTAGCAAATAACCTCACTGGACTAAAATCACTTTGGGGATGACTCAGTTTTAAAGCCGTCGTGCAAAACATACATTTCTTATCATTTATATAAACACAACCATTTAACAAACACAAGTAATGAATGAATTCGTATGACAATAGTATCAGATTTATTATTCATAAAGTTTTTGGTCTTATGGGTTAAGTTTATACTAAAATAAAGTAAAATAGAACAAATTATGAAAGTTTAGCTGACTTTGACTTTGACTTTTGACTTTGACTTCAATCAACTACTTTTAGACATTCACTAAGACAACTTCACAAAATTTTACCAAATCAGTATAAAATTGACTCGCATCAATACATCGTAAATCAGATCACAGCAATAATGCAAACAAATCTTCTCTTTAAATAATCAAGTCTCATAAAACAATTATGTAAACATGGACCGAGCGTACCTAGACATAAAATACCGTATTTTCCGGACTATAAGTCGCTCCGGAGTATAAGTCGCACCAGCCATAAAATGCCCCAAAAAGTGAAAAAAAAGATGTATAAGTCGCATTTTGGGGGCAATTTATTCGACAAAATCCCACACCAAAAACAGTCATGAACGAGCAACAACAGGCTAAACGATAGCAACAACAGGCTAAACGATAGGTATGCTAACGTGACAAACACAAACAAAGAGCTGAGAACGGGCCTGACGTAACATATAGAGTGATTAAGGACAACTATTACATAAATAACATGTTTATAAAACCATCAGTGTCACTCCAATTCATTAAATAGCAACAACAGGCTAAACGATAGGTATGCTAACGTGACAAACTCAAACAAAGAGCTGAGAACGGGCCTGACGTAACATATAGAGTGATTAAGGACAACTATTACATGAATAACATGTTTATAAAACCATCGGTGTCACTCCAATTCATTAAATAGCAACAACAGGCTAAACGATAGGTATGCTAACGTGACAAACTCAAACAAAGAGCTGAGAACGGGCCTGACGTAACATATAGAGTGATTAAGGACAACTATTACATGAATAACATGTTTATAAAACCATCGGTGTCACTCCAATTCATTAAATAGCAACAACAGGCTAAACGATAGGTGTGCTAACGTGACAAACACAAACAAAGAGCTGAGAACCGGCCTGACGTAACATATAGAGTGATTAAGGACAACTATTACATGAATAACATGTTTATAAAACCATCGGTGTCACTTCAATTCATTAAATCCATCGATCGTTCTTTGTCAACAATGGGTGCGCACGGCTGAGGACGCTTGCATTTCAAAATATTCCACATATTCCACAGGCTCATATAACGATAGATAAACTATATTTCAAATAACTATAATACAAGCCAATAATATTATCAAACCATCCGTGCATTTTAATTCCATTAAATCCATCGATCAAATTCCTCGTCCTTTGTCAACATCGCCGCGCGTGCGCCCTGACGTCAGCCTCGTCTTTATTCCACAGATCTACTATATAACTAACTATATTGTAGCGTTAACAAAGTACAAGGATAGACGTGGGTTTGGTAAACGGCTCTTTATTAAACAAAACAAACTTCCAAGCGTGTGGCGGCGTGGACTTCCAGACAGACCGGGCGTGCGTAATGGCCATGTCCGAGCCCCGCGCACCGTTCGCGGACAACCACTCGGCCGAGCGCCGGCCCCCGACTCAGAGTCGGACCGGGCGTGCGTAAAAGCCATAATAGTTTTTCAAACCTTCTATGTCACTCCAAATCCTTAATTTCTTCAAACTCTTTGTCCTCCGTGTCACTTAGAAATGATCACCGCTAATGATGTCCTTGTGTGGGCACGTTTGTATGTAAACAACCGCCGCGCCGCGCTACTGACGTCACTTGAAATAGTAATCCATTGGTACATCACGGTTCTCCAAACTTTCTTTCTGCTGCTCGATTACTGTTTTCAGCTGCATATTTTACAACTTGAAGTTTGGAACGTGCAAAATATGAGTTTCTTTTTGGTGCCATTTTTCTTAAGCCCACCCAGTTGATGAGTCACGGCCAACGGTGAAATTTAGAGCGCCCTCATCCAGTTTCGTCTGAAAATATAATTTTTTTTGGTTGTTTTATCAAAGTCAAAGTCTGCTTTATCGTTGATTTTTTATTTTTTTTTTATATACTAAGACACGCAAAGAGATTGAAATTACGTTTCCACTATCCCTTGGTGAGATAGTACACATGTGCATACAAGCAACACAAAAAAAACAAGAAGGCACAAACAATGAATAAATAAGAGTGTTGAATAAATGATAAATAAACAAATAATAATAAATAATAATAATAAATATAATAGGAGCAAAAATGGAGCAAGTGTACATACAGCAGACAGTGGACTTGGATATGGTGCTTTAAAGTGTTAATTGCTTTATTTGATGTTTTCTCTATTTTTTATGTTTTGAATATGTTCAAGATAAAGATATAAAAGCATGTGAAGTGATCAACTATACTAAAAATAACATGGGAAGTGGTCAACTATACTTGTAAGTGATGTCTTAATGATCAAGTAAAAATTTGTGAAAAAAAACATACCGTATTTGCCGGTGTATTGGTCGACCTTTTTCGATCCAAAATCGACCGAAAAAAATCGACCTCGACTTATACACCGAGTCATAAAATTTAACTTCGTATTCATCGCTTCAAATGTGATGGTAACCAAGGCCGTTTCTCATGCATCTCATTGTGCGTTACACTTAGAAAATTTGAACCGGGCGGCGTGCGCGAGTGCGCGGCCCGCTGGAAGTCGAATGAGGCGCCGCGACCACCTCCGCGGTGCTTATAAACAGCCGATCCGCTCGGCGGGGGCTATTTTCGGCCACTTGGCTCGTGCGCACGGCCTCCCGGATGTGCCGGGCGGGTGCGCGAGCTCGCCGGCCGCTGGAAGTCTAATGAGGCGCCGCGATCTCCTCCGCGGTGCTTATAAAGTGCCGATCCGCTCGGCTTGGAGCTATTTCCGGCCTCCCGTTGGTGCCGGGCGGCGTGCGCGAGCTCGCCGGCCGCGATCTCCTCCGCGGTGCTTATAAACAGCCGCATGCGCACGGCCTCCCGGAATTTGAACACATTTCGTCAATAAATTTCGCATATTGAATTTTGAAGTTTAATATAATGCAACAATTGAGCTCCACTTATACAAAGGATATATCATAAAATCGTAAATTTCCGTCGAATTTTAGGGGGTCGACTTATACACCGAGTCGACCTGTACACCGGCAAATACGGTATATAAGTCGCTCCTGAGTATAAGTCGCCCCCCCCACCCAAACTATGAAAAAAACGCGACTTATAGTCCGGAAATTACGGTAAATGAATATACATATACTGTTCATCAGGTTTTTTTCTTAATTTCCTAATTTCATCCTTCACAATTTGAAAGTTGAATTCTACTACATTGCAATGTTAATTTGAATTTGAAAAACAAATTATATTTTCTGCTTGTCTCCTATCAAGATATGAATGAGTCATTTTATTCTATGGGGTCTTTTCAATTTGCAGTCTCTCTCATTCTCAAGGAATTTTGTTGTAGTCATTGTATAACACATTCTTTTACTTATTGAGGTAGTATTAACTTTTAGACTGTTTTGTAAACAACATAGTTTTATTTTGGTAGTTGTTGAGCATTTCTCGAGTGGCTGATGGCTGTTTAATTCACTTTTTCTGTTGGTGATATTTGATAATAAAAGGAAGATTCCAGTTTTTGTGCAGAGTGCCTGAAAGATTTATTTACCTTACATAAACACTCCATCCTTGGCTTCCTGACATGTTGCGTGATGCCCATGTAGAGTTTGTGTTGGGCGTTTTGTATTTTGTATTCCTTCCTCTTTTGTCCTCAGGTGCACTCCTCCATTCAGTTGGCCATGAACCAGGACAATGCGAGGAGGATGCGGTGCAGAGCCAAGAAGGAAGGCCATGACCTGTATGGCCAGCTGCGCTCCCCCTACCCTGCAAATCTATCTGACGCATCCTGACAGCTTTTTCAATGTAATTAATTATAATCGCGACCTCGGATTCCCTTCAGTATCTTATGTTTTCATGGGAAATTGGCTATTTTGTGTTTGCATACCAAGCTTTGTGACCCTGATCGCTTGGTAAGTTTTGTTTGAACTGAGCTGTTACAGGTCAGTATCGTGCCAATTTACTGTTGTGTTCCCTAAACGTGCCTCAATTCCATTTTTTCACAGTATGACCTGTGTGGAATTTCAATGTGTGTGGAGAATCTGTGATGTGCTTTTTAGTGAAGGGAGGATAAAACTGCAATTATGCATTGCAAGGACACAATAATTGGGGCACCTAGTCATTCCTGTACAGGAAGGGGCAAAATATAGCCATCACCATATCTTTTGTTGACGCAGACAAAATTGCTTTTTTTCAACAGTAATATTGATGAGGAATGAAACGTTTTAATCTGAGTTTGTGTTGACAATGAATGCTTGGTAATAATTTTGGCAATTTTGTGGACCTAACCGTTGGTATCAATGGAGGCAAACAGAGATGCTCTTTCGTCTAGTTTGAAATGTAGATTTACACAAAAACAGATGCAACCATTATTTGACAATCATTATCAAATCATCAATAAAGATTTTGACAATGGATTGTTTAGAGATCTTGTTTAATTTAAAATTGACATCTGAATCAACCTCTGAACAGGCAACATTCACTTTCAGCAGTATTGAATGAAAGCAGACTTATTTTTGTGTTGGATCCAAATAAAACATTGCCAATCAATTGCTTTTACTTTGAAAAAAGACAGTGGGCATTTTGGCCTTTTTTCTGACATGTTATGACAAAACCAGTAAGATTTCTAGATTTATTTTTTTGCACTGATTCTGCCCTTGTTTTTTTTTCTTTAGCACATTACGTTTTCCTGATATAATTTGTAATATAGTAAAATATTTTGTAACATTCATGAATTAAGGGCCAGATTCAGCAATAGATGGAAAATCTTTTGAAGCGCCATGCCTATAAATTACTAGGCATGTTAAAATCTATTGTGCAAGCTCATTGTTGGCTAAACTTAAAGTAGCAAAGGTATTTCTAAGTTGTAGCAGAGGATGTAGAAAGCTGTCAGTCTATTTTGCTATGTTTCACTTATTACTCATATTGTCATAATGCATCATTCTGACAATGTGAGTAGTTGCTGTAAGTGCAAAGCTTTACAGGGAAATAAAGCACAAGGCAGAACAGAGGCATGCATTCGTGCACACACAAAGGACACAAAATGGGGTGATACATTTGGTTTTATTTCGTACGCAAGCAATGATAACCGGTCTTATCAAATGTAGTGCAAAAAATCTAGCAAGGGAAGAAATGTGATTGTTAAATAAAAGTTGGGCATTCCAACTTTCACACAGTTTATACCAAAAATCACTAGTTGGTCTGAACAAAACATGTTCAAGTGTCATTTGGGCAGTTTTGGTGAAGTACGTGCCCCTTTATCATGTGGTTTAGCCATTATTAGGGACAGCTCAAATTAGGGGTTACATTCATGAATATTATAGCAACATGTAAACACTGACATGAACCCACAATAAGTACTGTAGGTAATGTGATCTGCTTATGAATAACTGAATCTTTGGCTATGATAGTTTCCAGGTAAACATTGTTAGGCTACATCCCTAGAAGGTCAAGGAACAATAAACATTGAAATTATACCGGAAGGGCAAAAAGATTCTGTTTAAGTCAAAGAACAAAAAAAAAAGAAACTTACAATTCCCGGGTCAGTTCACAACACAAGTAAAAGGTATACTACCCACTAAATGTGGAAAACTTGATCATAGTCGTGTAGAAAAGCTATCAAACATCTGCTTGAAACTAAAACAGAACATCGGGGGCAGCACATGAACAACTTGGCTTTAGTTTCACAGTGATGTTAATCTACTTGCACAGGAAAAGTTAAGTCAACAATAATATGTTCTATGTGCCCCCACTAGTCTAAACACTGCATTCCGATTAATATTGCGTATAAGGAGCACAAATTAAACATGGAAATGTTTTACTCATCTCAGGGAGTGGCCATTTGGAAAACAGCTGAGCCATGATTGGTCTTTAGCTGAGCCCTTAGGCACTATGATATCATTTTCAGTCAGCAGCAAGTGGCAGTGCAAGGCAAAATGGCAGCCCTCTGAAATGGAGAAAACGAGACTTTTTTTTTTCTTTCACAAAGGCAATCTTAATCAGAAGACTGTGTTTAGACGAGTGGGGGTGTATTCAACACATTAGTGTAAAAAAACAACAACCTTGAAATCCCTTTTGAACAGTGAGGTCCAGAACGATTTGGACAATGACAGTGATGATTTTTAGATGCTCTTGAATTGAAACAGAAAGTCGACACTTGAATCATGTTCCAGTTTTAGATCCATTGTGGCGTATGAATGCAAAAATCATAAAAACCTCTGACCGGACTTCTCCAACTAAATGCTCGAACCCTTATACACTTTTGCTTTATGAAAATGAAATTTTAAGCAGTCGACACACAAGGCTGGAAGCATGAAAACATGGTGCTATAACCACACAGAAATAAATTAACTTATTAAAACAACTTGTGCAATACAATAATTTAAGCAGCAATCAATACTTTCCCAAAATTAAAAAAAACAACAACTCATTTTCTAAATGTATCTAAGATCAACACCAAGCTGGCAGGTGTTTATAATAAATTTAAAAAAACAACAACACATACCACATGTGAATCTGAAAAGACATTGCAATGAAATCTCGGTACCACTTAGCAGAAATTAAGTAAATGTAATACAGTTCTATTAATACTTGGATAACTGTTTCCTGTATGAATGGAGTTGAAAGGCTTTATCTTTACCGTCACATTCAACTGAGGTCTACATGTGTTATCACTTGGGAGGGAGCATAGCTTAAAAAAGGACTGGTTTGTTAAAGCTTGCCACATACTCAAGAAGGTAGCATTAAAAGAATGTCCTGATTAGGAAAATTGTTCAGTGCAATAATCATAACCTCCTTTCCACATCCGGGAAACAAACCCACCCGTCTCTGATCCAATATTAGACAGCGTATGTTGAACAAACAAAAAAGAAAACAGCACACAACAGAATGGAGGGGTGCCTCACGGAGAAATAAACAGCAGTTTGGGAACACAAGAAAAGGAAGAGCAAGTCATAAACACTGGTGCAAATGCAGCATGGAAAATGAAAGAACACCTGTAGCTTCGGTTTAGGGTGCACAATTCCCTTTATACTGATGAAAATAAAGACAATATTACATTTTAGAGCAGCTGCGATCACCGCTCGTACCGGAAATGATGTTTATGCCTGATTGCATTCCAGATGCTTTTTTTTTTCTTTTTGGTGAGTCAGCAATACGCTTTTGTACTCCTATGATAGTTGGAATTTTTGAAATGTTACGAGGTAAAATTTCCTCAACAACTCAGAAGTCAACTGGCATCGCAGAATGAATTGTGTTTGACTAATTGTTTTGGAAACATCACGAAAATAAATTTGCAAGTGCCAACTATGAGGTCAAGTGTGCAACATGACTGGAAGCAGACACAGTACAGGGTGAGCGTTTAAGCACGCCTGTACCTTGCCTGGGGCAATCATTCAGCCCTTTGGATAGTGGCTGTACCCTTGACACCGCTCTCCTCAGATTACATCTTATCAGCATCAATAAAGAACACGGCCTTCACTGTATCTTATCCAAAGAATCAGAGAGCAACCGGTACCTGCCCTACTTGTACCATAAACAACAACTCATGGGCTTTGACCCGTCAGCAGCAGGACCTACGAGATATTTTGCGGTTGCCGTGAAGATCTATCGTCCCGCTCAGTACCGAGTGGTCGATGTGATCCTCGGCGGCCAGCACCTCCCTGACAGCCACCTCGAACGCAGCCGTGACGTTCATGTCGTCCTTTGCGCTGGTCTCAAAGTAAGGGCAGCAGCCGTTCTCCTCGCACCAGGCCCGCGCTTCATCCTCCCCTACTTCTCGCTGCTCCATGTCCACCTTGTTGCCCAGAACCACAAACGGGAACCGCTCAGGATCTTTCACATCAGAATAATACATGAATTCCTTCTTCCAGCCGCCGAGGTTCTGGAAGCTCTGCAAGTCATTCACGGCGAATGTGAGCAGGCAGCAGTCGGCGCCTCGGTAGAAAGGCGTACGCAAGGACTTGAAGCGCTCCTGGCCGGCCGTGTCCCAGATTTGGAGGGTGACGAGGCGTCCATCCACTTCCAGGTCTCTGTTGAGGAACTCAACACCAATGGTGTGGAACGACTGCGAGTCAAAGCGGTCGGTGACGTAGCGGTTCATCAAGGAGGACTTTCCAACTCCTCCATCCCCGAGCAGGATCACCTTCAGCAGGAGGCTCTTCCCGCTCATCATGCTCAGCCCTCCTCGCTGGGTGGTGCACAAGACGAGCTCAATTCATCCTTAAAAACAGTTCAAAACTGTCATTTAATATGGTGAGCCCAGTTGTAAAATTGAAAACAGCAGTCCTGTAGCTGGTGGTGGTCCTGCCCATTACAAAGTGGTTGACAGCTGCCAAGCAACTGAACATCTGTTTGTATGATGGGCCTTTCCACAATGACAGTTATCCCCGATATGTCAGATTTAGCCATGGAGGTGTAAAGGTCTGAAAAAGTTGCAAAAACCTTCTAGCAAATTTCAGCTTTTGGAAATATCCCAAATTAAAAACTTTCCACGGGAGAGTAATTTAATTTCATATATGATATCACTCAATCATAAATGTTATACGTGTTTTGTAATATTACACTACCTTAGCACTCAAAGCAAAAAAAAAAACACGCTATTGTACTAAAAGACTAAAATTATATTTTTTAAAACCCGATTTTTTTCCCCATCAAGAGCCAAGCTTCAGTTTTGTAAGTTTGTGATTTTTGCTCACTTATTACTACCACATGTTTTTGGCATTAAATTATATTTTTCTAAAGACTTATAAATGCTCTGCTTTTCAAAGTCAAAAAGTCAAAGTCAGCTTTATTGTCAATTTTTTCACATGCCAAAGACACACAAAGAAACCGAAATTTCGTTCCCCGCTATCCCACGGTGACAAGACATGGCACACAATAGACAATTAAGTAAACAACAGCGTGCTGAATACATAATGAATAAATAACACAACAAATAAATAAGAGGAGCAAAAAGGAGCAAGTGAGCGTACAGCAGACATTCCAGAAAAATGGCGCTAAAGTGCAGCACGCTACGCAGAAGGGGGTAGTGAGTTCAGGGTCCTAACAACCTGGAGAATGAAGCGGTTGCTAGGCTGTTTAAATTACCTTCCTGTGACACCGATGTAATCTGAGTTTGTGCGTAAATCGGAAAACTAGTCACTGTGGATGTTTCGGGAAAGTTGTAAGTAATATTAATTTCAGCAACTATTCGTGGGAAGACTTCTAGGCAATAAAAAATAAAACAAGTAAAAACCAAGCAAACAAAGACACATTCCTTACTTTCATTTGTCGTGGTTGTTTTAAAAACCCCAAATACTACTTGACATTTTCTAATGCCGCTGTGCTAAATAGTTCGTTATAGGGATTTCGTAATCACCTTGCAAATGCGCTCGCTGTATTTTGACCATTCGCCCCAAAGTAAACAAGTGACTTTGGAGAACAGGACTGCACATGCGCAGATATGTACCAGCGTGTCAAACTGAGCTTGCGGCTAATTGCTATTTACTGTCTTATCTAGTCTATCTCACAAATAAGTGCTTTGCATGATCGCACGAAACAAAAGGGACGGAAGTGTGAGTATCACGTGTACTGTAAAACACGCAGTAAAATATCAGCAGACGTTTTCGGAAAACTGAAGTCTTTTCGAACTTAGTAAGCAAGCTAGCCGGGCTGCTGTGATCGGCTGGTGGACATTTCAGTTGATTAGCAACGGAACATGAACCCATCAAATCGTTTGAACACACTTAAAAAGATGAAGGCGAACATGTGGGTTGTACAGCTCTGCAGCTCGACCCGAAAGTGTTTAACACAGGTACTTACGCCGTCCTTGGTTGTTATTACTTGGCTGTTGCCCAGTCCCCGAATCGGGCTGAGCCTGAGGTTGATTGTAGTGACGTGTCAAGTTTGTGCGTCCCTATTGGGTAGCCGTAGGAAACTTGGAACGCAAAAACTGTAATCCCAGGGTCTCAAAGCTAGTTCAGTTATTTTCAGGGCAAAACCACCTACATTTTAATTTTTTTCCCCATGAGGCCAAAAATATGAATTTTATAAAATTCGTCTGCTTTTATTCGTTCGAAAGCAAACTATGCTTCATTTTTATCTCATTCTGTTTTCCTACCAACTCTTCCTGAACAACGAGGAGAAAGAAGCTGGACTTGCCCACTGCATTTGTTAATTGATTTACAGAAAATGATTAAACGTATCAGTAAAAAAATATATATATACATGTACATTTAACTGCAAATAACCAAATAGAAAAAGTTCTAGTAGAATAATAATTTCAACGCATACATTTAACCTGTAATTGTTAATTTTTAACGATTAGATTTTTTTACCGCCTTCCAACTGTAGATAGCGCTGTGCTGCTCTACTGCTTCCGAGGCGCCCGATGAAAAGACCCGACACACGCGTAGAAGAAGAATCCAGCGGAGTTTTTTTTTTCCTTCAGCTGCATCGTTCGATGTCACCAAGCAGCATCCCGTTACTGCGTCCCTACAATAACTTTAACCTAATATATTAAATCTCACATTTGGAGTATTAAGAGTACGGAATTTCTATGCGTTTCAAACGGTAACAAAGGTAAGAAGTGCATACTTGTTTTCCCAGGCCTGTAGCAGTGTGTGTTCTGTACTTATTTAGTTTTAGCGGTGGATATCAAAACCTCACATTTGTATAACCACATTCAGGAAGCCATGTGGCTCGAGAGTGCAGTATAAATAATGTTTGTCTCTCATTCGTATGTTGCTGTTTTGTTCTTTCAGATGGCAAGAAGAGGCAGGCTGGTGTCCTGTATATGTTTTGGTCTGTTTGGCGTCCTGTGCTGGGTGTGGGTGTCCTTCGCGTCCTTCCCAGATGAACATGTTATGGTGCCCTATGATGCAGTGGAGCAGGCACATTTTAAGGCCCAGAGTGCTCTTGCAGACATGGAGTTTGCCCAGGGGAGTTCGTACCGTGGACCTGGCAACCAAGACCATCGCAGCAACAAGGAGTTGCCCATTATCCTGTGGTGGAGTGGAGTCTTATTCCCACATTTTCCCGGAGATACTGAACGAATTGACTGTGCCACATCTTCCTGTCTGGCCACAAGTAACCACAAGGTATCAGTGATTCTCAAATGATGCCTATTAGTCATTATGCTTTCATCTATGTTTTACTTATGTATTCTTTAAAGTAATTTGTGTGTTCAACATTGTGTAAGCACTAAGCTTTTGAATTTTTCGACTGTAAGGTCAAGCTGTACAAAAGGACATCGTCCATCATTTTCTACGGGACGGACTTCAGGGCCTATGAAGCACCGCTCCCCCGCCTTCGCCACCAAACGTGGGCTCTGTTCCATGAGGAGTCCCCCATGAATAACTACCTCCTCTCGCATGGGCCGGGCATCAGAATGTTTAACTACACCGCCACGTTCCGCCGGGAGTCCGACTACCCTTTGACCCTGCAGTGGCTGCCGTCTCTGAGCTACCTGCTGGAGCCGACGTTGGTGTCCCTGAAGGAGAAGAACCAGCTGAGGCTGAAAGGCTTGGCCCCCGTACTCTATATGCAGTCTCACTGTGACGTACCCTCTGACAGAGACAGATATGTGCGAGAACTTATGAAGTACATTGAGGTAAGACACACAAGAGTACAAAATGACTGAATGATTTTAAAAATAACCCAATTTCCTTTCACCCTCGATATTGCAATTCCCACTATGTGATTATTTTTTTTCCAGGTCTTCTGTGTATTTTTTAACAAACAAGCCCTGAATTATCCTGTATCCTGTCTGAATGAAGCTCCTCAACTCACTTTAACATTTTTCCTTGGTACCCAAATGCCACAAGGTGGCGGCAAAGTAATGCAAATAACTGAATTTTCCGCAAATAACATAAAATGGGTTCCACAAAAGATCGAAGTGAACAAGTGTGGAAACTCTCGAAGGACAAAGTACTAGTCAAGGGTTCACTGTTTTCTGTTTTCCCTCCTCAGGTGGATTCCTATGGCAAATGTCTGAACAACAAAGCTCTGCCCGCACATCTCGAAGACACGTCTACAGCCACCAGTGAGGAGGCTTCCTTCATGAGATTTGTGGGCCGTTACAAGTTCCACTTGGCATTAGAGAATGGCCGCTGCACAGACTACATGACTGAGAAGCTATGGCGGCCCCTCCACCAAGGCTGCGTTCCCGTGTACCGGGGCTCTACCGCTGTGGCAGACTGGATGCCCAACAACCACTCGGTCATCGTCATCGATGACTTCCCCTCACCGAAAGCTCTCGCCAACTTCCTCAAGTTTCTAGATGAGAATGATGACGAATATGGCAAATATTTGGAGTTCAAAAACATCCAGAGCGTCACTAATGCTCGTTTGCTGAGGGCTTTGGAGACCCGCGAATGGGGGGTGAATGACATGACCAAACCCAACTACTTGAATGGATTTGAGTGCTACGTGTGTGACCAGGAAAACGCACGGCTGGCTGCAGAGCGAGCCCATAGAAAAGCCCCAAGGACAAACCCGTCTCCAAAACCAAAGATGGCTACCAACGCTCACATGGGATGCCCTTTGCCCAGCCCAGGCTACGGAGAAGTACAAGACCTGCCTGCAGATGATGGGTGAGTCACTTCAATTGATTTAATTGTTTTCCTAATTCAATACATATCAATATATTATCAATTTACTTTGCTACTAATTTATTGATCACCTAATGTCTTAATTTATTATGCCTGCATCTAATTTAAACATCATCTGCAAAGGTTCTAATTTAGACAAATCTGTGCAGATGGTTGCAAATGTGGCCTCAGGACTACTGGCAGAGTCTGGACCAAGCGGAGGGCCTAGAGTCTCTCATTAGAGCCAACGAATCGGATCCTGCGTTGTTGTGGAAGCACATCCAAAGAATCGCAGTGAGCCGAGCTAGAGGCAAACACTGACGTCGTCCTTAAACAGGCCAAGGAGGATGGAGGATATCCAGGAGTCCAGATGTGCTCCACAGACTTTTTTTTTTATAATGCGGGAACAAAGCATGGCCCGTATTTGCACCTGCACCCTAAACTGCTTTTTTTATATATTATTTGATTTTGGTATCTCATAAGCCAAATATTTTTAGTTCAATCATGCCACAGTGCTGAGTATTAACTTTAAACTGTGTGGCAAAATATGCTCTGTAGGGGTGTTATAATTCTCAGGGGCGGACATGTTTGCATTGGAGTGAAGCCAAGCTCAAATTCTGTGTGCCAAGTGTGTGTGTGTGTGTGTGTGTGTGTGTGTGTGTGTGTGTGTGTGTGTGTGTGTGTGTGTGTGTGTGTGTGTGTGTGTGTGTGTGTGTGTGTGTGTGTGTGTGTGTGTGTGTGTGTGTGTGTGTGTGTGTGTGTGTGTGTGTGTGTGTGTGTGTGTGTCTGAGGACAATCAGGATGGAAGCCACTGGACTTAATTAGCTTTTAGTCCTCTTTCTTAGTAGCCCGATGGTTTGCTATGCCAATGTTTTACGTGACAATGCAAAGAAAATGTGTTACTTGGCTGATATTTTACCAATTTGCTACCAATTGTATGACGTGGTGCAATATGTGCAATTGGTTTTAGCAGATTTTTTTTTTTCAGCACGCTAATGAGCACACTAAACTTGTTACATTTTTATACCAGGATAAATGTTTTATTTTGTATAGAAGCATCGGAAATATGAAACGTTTGGTTTTAAATCAGTGTGTTTAGAATGGTATTTTGTAAGAAGTCATATTTAAGCAAAGTAAATATAAATATATTGTACCCCATAGTGGCAGTGTTATTGAATTCAATTTGAGGTTAACCCCAAAATGATCCACACTGACCAAGTTTTAGACCATAAAATGTAATTAAATTTTTTTTCAACTTCAAGCACAATCCTAGAACAGTTTTATGAGCTATTATTTAAACATATCCTGTGCATCTACTGAAAAAGGATTTGAATTGGAATTGGACAAACAGTAATGGAAATGAGGAAATGGCAATTGCATTTTCTCTTAAGAGTTTTTTGCCAGTTGTGTTATTTCCAACTAAAAAGATACCCATTCAACAAATGGAAATTTTAGCACAAAAATTGGCCACGTACAAATAGATTTGGGCTCAATTGTGTTTGCTGTGGATACAAATCCTTAAGTTACACATTCACCAGTAGGAAGAAGTTCACAAACCTGTTTTGCCAATAAAAATCTTGCCTTGCGTGAAAAGAATCTAAAGTAATTATTTTTATTGCTCGTTACAGTCTCTTGGCTCACCCTAAACCTCCATCCTTCTTGTATTGAAGCCGTCCAAACTTGTTGGAAGAAGGCTGCTTCTCACTTTAAATGCAAATGAAGAGCCGCTGCGATCAATCGAAGGTTGCGGCGTAGCAGCTTTCACAGTGGACTTTGCCTCCATGCAGGAACATATTGTCGATGAGGTCTCCCATCGGCTTCCAGCATGAGGCACACTGAGAAATAGCCAGGGTGTCATTACAAAACGTCTTTGTAAAAATATTTTAATCACTAATTTCTTCGCCTCAAAACACTCCTGACGACATGAATAATAATAAGCAGGGATAGATCAAGGTGCAATTAGTCACACTCACATGCACGCCTATGGAAAATGTAGTCCCCTCAATTAACCTGAGGAACCTTATGTTAATTAATCTTACTAAACTGAACATGAACTGAACCACAAAACCAAGGTCCATACCGAACAACACATTTTTAAACTATCTTAAAATTTTTCCAATCATTTCAAATTCTCCTCAACCTAACTATGATTTTTGATGTATCATTACACCCCTACCAATGATAGTTTTGTATATCATTATAACCGGCCCCCCGAGGGGAACCATGACTCGTATGTGGCCCGCAATTTAAGTCCCTGCTAGGCAAGGGATGATTACCGTTTTTGTCGGTTTACAGTGATTTTGAAAAGTCAAGGTTTCAATATGAGCAGAGGTAATGAGCAGATGAGACGACTGAGTACAATATGATCGGCTGCTGGCAGAGTGGAGTAACTGAATTGTATCTTTGACGTTAAAAGGGGCCAGTTGTTCTATTTTTCCCAATGTCCTCCAAGTGGTTCAACGGAGTTTTATATTTGTATACCTCTGCATGTGCCACTTACTAGGAACCGGAATCTTACTGTGGTCGTAAGGTTGCCAAGCAACCAGCTGGGTTGCTAAGAAGTCACTATGATACGTCTTTTCCACCAAACATGTTTTTGAAATTAGGAAAGGCACATTCTTACAGTGTAAGACATCAAATAAATGATGCAAAAGTACCTTGAAACAATGCGGGTGGCAGTCAATGTTTAGGTGCTCGATGGTGATCTTGGCATCGTTGCCCACCAGTTGTCCACAGTACGTGCAGGGGGAGGAGACAGAGCTGCTGGGACACACACACGCACACAAAAAATTTGTTCTGTGACCATGCAGCAGAAAAAATGTAATAGTCATAGGAAGGATGGATAATAATTGGTTTTTTGTTGTTGTTGTTTTTTGTCCATTGACATTTTGTTGCTTCTTCTAGTGCATGTCTTGGCCACCGGGAGACAGTATACAACAAACACGGATAACAAGTTGAAGGCTCAGTACGTTACACTAATATTAGCTTGCAGAAAATACTGTGGGTCTGTGAGTAATATATTATTATTATCCTACATTACCTAGAGTAGGAAGAGGACCACCTGGAAGAGACATAGACAGAAGACATCAGGATGCAGGACAAAGTCATTCACCAACAGTATTTTTGATCAATAGCATAAGAGATACTGTACAGTACCTATTGAGTGAGCCCGTGGCATTATGGGAGGACATCTCGGTGGTATCGACATATTCCTTCACGTACACAAAGGGCCTTAAACATACGCGGGATAAAGATGAACTCAGACAACATGGATATTAAATATCACTTTGATTGAAAGCATTCTCACTTTTTGGTGTCGGGTTCTGGCGAGGGGGTTCGCGGGGCCTCCACTAGCACGGTCCTGGTGTCAAAGAGGGCATCGTCAGTCTCATCGCTCACCCAATGAGTGACAGCGATTATGCGCACATGCCACATGCAAACACTGCATTTGCTCAGTGCAGCTCGGGAAGATAATTATTTTCTGTCAATGCGTGTTAATGTCGTGCTGCTTGATGGTGAGATGTTTGACAAAGCGACACCTTTAATTTGCATCAGTAATCTGACATCTGCGGAATTGTAATTGTGTGGGAGAAACGAGAAAGAAATGCACTATAGTAGGGAGGCTGACGAAAATTGAACGAAATTTGATTACCGTATTTTCCGGACTATAAGTCGCTCCGGAGTATAAGTCGCACCAGCCATAAAATGCCCCAAAAAGTGAAAAAAAAGATATATAAGTCGCTCCGGAGTATAAGTCGCATTTTGGGGGCAATTTATTCGACAAAATCCCACACCAAAAACAGTCATGAACGAGCAACAACAGGCTAAACGATAGCAACAACAGGCTAAACGATAGGTATGCTAACGTGACAAACACAAACAAAGAGCTGAGAACGGGCCTGACGTAACATATAGAGTGATTAAGGACAACTATTACATAAATAACATGTTTATAAAAACATCAGCGTCACTCCAATTCATTAAATAGCAACAACAGGCTAAACGATAGGTATGCTAACGTGACAAACTCAAACAAAGAGCTGAGAACGGGCCTGACGAAACATATAGAGTGATTAAGGACAACTATTACATGAATAACATGTTTATAAAACCATCGGTGTCACTCCAATTCATTAAATAGCAACAACAGGCTAAACGATAGTTATGCTAACGTGACAAACTCAAACAAAGAGCTGAGAACGGGCCTGACGTAACATATAGAGTGATTAAGGACAACTATTACATGAATAACATGTTTATAAAACCATCGGTGTCACTCCAATTCATTAAATAGCAACAACAGGCTAAACGATAGGTGTGCTAACGTGACAAACACAAACAAAGAGCTGAGAACGGGCCTGACGTAACATATAGAGTGATTAAGGACAACTATTACATGAATAACATGTTTATAAAACCATCGGTGTCACTTCAATTCATTAAATCCATCGATCGTTCTTTGTCAACAATGGGTGCGCACGGCTGAGGACGCTTGCATTTCAAAATATTCCACATATTCCACAGGCTCATATAACGATAGATAAACTATATTTCAAATAACTATAATACAAGCCAATAATATTATCAAACCATCCGTGCATTTTAATTCCATTAAATCCATCGATCAAATTCCTCGTCCTTTGTCAACATCGCCGCGCGTGCGCCCTGACGTCAGCCTCGTCTTTATTCCACAGATCTACTATATAACTATATTGTAGCGTTAACAAAGAACAAGGATAGACGTGGGTTTGGTAAACGGCTCTTTATTAAACAAAACAAACTTCCAAGCGTGTGGCGGCGTGGACTTCCAGACAGACCGGGCGTGCGTAATGGCCATGTCCGAGCCCCGCGCACCGTTCGCGGACAACCACTCGGCCGAGCGCCGGCCCCCGACTCAGTAGAGTCGGACCGGGCGTGCGTAAAAGCCATAATAGTTTTTCAAACCTTCTATGTCACTCCAAATCCTTAATTCCTTCAAACTCTTTGTCCTCCGTGTCACTTAGAAATGATCACCGCTAATGATGTCCTTGTGTGGGCACGTTTGTATGTAAACAACCGCCGCGCCGCGCTACTGACGTCACTTGAAATAGTAATCCATTGGTACATCACGGTTCTCCAAACTTTCTTTCTGCTGCTCGATTACTGTTTTCAGCTGCATATTTTACAACTTGAAATTTGGAACGTGCAAAATATGAGTTTCTTTGTGGTGCCATTTTTCTTAAGCCCACCCAGTTGATGAGTCACGGCCAACGGTGAAATTTAGAGCGCCCTCATCCAGTTTCGTCTGAAAATATAATTTTTTTTGGTTGTTTTATCAAAGTCAAAGTCTGCTTTATCGTTGATTTTTTTTTTTTTTATATACTAAGACACGCAAAGAGATTGAAATTACGTTTCCACTATCCCTTGGTGAGATAGTACACATGTGCATACAAGCAACACAAAAAAAACAAGAAGGCACAAACAATGAATAAATAAGAGTGTTGAATAAATGATAAATAAACAAATAATAATAAATAATAATAATAAATATAATAGGAGCAAAAATGGAGCAAGTGTACATACAGCAGACAGTGGACTTGGATATGGTGCTTTAAAGTGTTAATTGCTTTATTTGATGTTTTCTCTATTTTTTATGTTTTGAATATGTTCAAGATAAAGATATAAAAGCATGTGAAGTGATCAACTATACTAAAAATAACATGGGAAGTGGTCAACTATACTTGTAAGTGATGTCTTAATGATCAAGTAAAAATTTGTGAAAAAAAACATATATAAGTCGCTCCTGAGTATAAGTCGCCCCCCCACCCAAACTACGAAAAAAACCGCGACTTATAGTCCGGAAATTACGGTAAATACTTGGTTTTTTTTGCACATAGAATATTAATAAATTTGACAATTTTGCAAATAGGCTACCTGTCACTTTTTTATATATACAATGATCCCTCGCTACGTTGCGCTTCACTTATCGCGGGTTTATAAGTGACGGGAAAACAGCGTTTAAATACACGCTGTTAGCACTGGGTGTTTCGCGTCACTGCGGACGTAACTGAGGAGGCGTAGAAGGTCAGCAGCCGGCCACACGTGAGGGAAGAAGTGTCAAGGAGTCAAGGTAAACCATACTTCTAATTAACTTACACCTATGCCCTCTAGCGGCCAACATGAACCACTACGTGTCAGAAATTTCAATACAATAGTGTTTAAATTTCTCAATAATACATATACCGTTTCTACGTTGCGGATTTTCGGAACGAATCTCCTGGGATAAACGAGGGGTGCCTGTTTTTTGTTTATATTTTGGGTAATGAAAAAGATCCATTTAAAAGCCTACCCCAGCTTTCTTAGGGCATATTCAGGGCTGGTTCGCAGCCAATCACAGGGCATTACAAATAATGATTTAAAAAGTTGTCCCAGCCCTGAAGTTTAGTGGGATTCCTTCACTTTATCCATTTGCAATGACCCAATACGTTTGTTCATTTTGTTTAGGAGAATTTGCTGATAGGAGAATTCTCAAAGTAAATTTGACTCTCATGTGCAAAAGTAAACGTGAAATGATCCTTAAGAGCAAACATTGTCATCCTACACAACACTGTTGTTCAGCCTCAGCAGACTGATAAAAGAGCTTTGACGGCAAGCGCGTTCCAGACGACCAGCAGAGCAAACAGACCAAACTTTCACAAGATCATGAACTCACCGATCCATCATTGACCCCTCCTGTTCACCGTAGGTCTCCCTGGAATATGAAAGCCAGCCGGATTAGACTTTTACTGTCGGCCGGAGCCGTCAATATGCTGGACACGTTCCAGTAAACAGGGACTTTGTTTTTGTTTTTCTAAGTCTTCTCTGCAGAGGCCAGGGATTTATTGACCATGTGGGTCATTTTCACAATTCTGTCACTTGATCATGAACTGAGAGTTTGTCTTGACCCAAAGATGGATTTTGTTTTTTTTCTGAAACGTAGCGATAAATTATAACATGGTAAAATCCGGATTGTGCAAACAAAATGATGGAACTATCTCAAAAACCTGATGTGCTACAAAAACAATAAAAACATTTTTGAAAGCAGCATCAAAAATATGTTTCAAGACACGTGAATGGTTAAATGATTCAAATTTGCTTTTGACCAGCGCAATCCCAAGGTTGAAAATCAAACCCAGCTGACACATGCAGGGTGTATTTGTTTGATTTTTGATTTCAGTGTATTTCCCTTCCCTGCCCACTGATTCCCATTAATTCCCCTGGAGAGTATCCAAGTTTGAAGACTCTTCTATTTCCTACCTGATGGTGGTGATGGTTGTGACTGTGTGCATCTGCGAGTCCTCTGAGCTACAAAACACATCAGCATTATGTAAGTTAAGTTTCCACTTAGGTTTAGCTTGTTTTCAATTAAATGCTTGACAGCCTCTTAATTTCCACACACTTATAAATCCTGCGAGAACGGCAAAAAGTGAAAAAATGGATTTAATTTGCAGCTAATGAGCTCCGCCAAGGGGAAATGACTACCTCTCCTCCTCCTCTTCTTCCTCCATAGAGCTAGTGATGGTATACATGGACGGGGACGTCCACTTGTCCCATGGCGAGTCATTTTCTTGGGACCTAAAGACACATGACGACAGGGATTCACATTTTATACTCCGGAGGAGGAAAAAGCCACATGTTGACCACGCTTGTGAGAAATACATAGCTGATATCCAACCTATTTTTATCAGCACGGCTGCACAATGTATTCTGGCTCAATGAGCAAAGGGGTCATGCCAAAAAAGCCTCAGTCAGTGGAAGAGTAAGATAGCCCCCAACCCTCCTTCAAAGGTGACTTACTTTCTCTCAAACATAACCAGAGTATGTTGTTCCTCCTGTTGGCCAACCCCCGGAGCCTCTTGTCTGAGTGACAACACATACATACATTGAAAGGCTTTTAGTGCACAATTGGCCAGGGGAGAACTGAACGGAACACGCCAGAGTACATGGAGTGGAGGAGTGAGAGTAAATCGAAGTGTGTCATCACCTCTCTTGTGTGGTGGTCTGCAGAGGCGTTGTGGTTTCCCACGTGCGCGCCCACGACCGGTGAGTGCTTAGGCTGAAGAGGAGGCGAGCCGTGGTGGAGGAGTCGCGGCACATGGAGCGGAAAGACAAAATAAGTGCATTGTTTAAGAAATGGATTTGCGCGAGTCCCAGCACTCACTCACGTATCCGTTACACATTCAGCGGGCGAATACCTTGTGGCGGTGGTGTCGATGGGGATGACTTCCTCCGCCAACGATTCCAGGATCCGGTTGGTCATACTTGTTAGCGAGCACACACACAAAAATACAGTTAATGGATAAAACGAGACGTGTTGACGGGGGTAGGAAGCATGTCATCGGCGGGTCTGTCTCACTGTCATATGTTCTGGGTTTGAATTTCACTTCAGACCTCAGGGATTTGCAACTGGTGGGTCGAAACTCAACATGTGAGCCGAGGAGCCATTTGGGTGGAATGGTAAAGGTTATATTTTTCTCAAAAGGGACTGATCAATATGGGTTTTTGAGGCTGATGTCAATTCCGATATTTAGCAGAATACAATTCAATACTGGATTAGTCAGACAATAAACTATAAATAAATGTAACGCTTCGGTGAAGAATGGATTGGTCATCCATTTAAAGTGCTTAGTCAGCTTATTGTCTTACTGCATCACTCACAGTGTGACTATGGAAAAACAGTTTAGGCAGATGATGTCACCCGTTCTTTGCTTTTGTGAAGGGGCATGACTGGCATTGGTGACATAATGACAGTGCCATAAATTCCCAACATTTTTAGCTAATGAAACATGCTTTTGGATTGTATGAAAGAAGTCCTAGATTGTGTGTTTGTTTTCCCATGACCTCAAAACTAGTTCTCCATACATTTATAATACTGGTAAAATTGACAACAATTACAAGAAAGGGCAATTATCAAATGTATTTATGTAACCATTAACTATGGTGGGTAACACAGCAAGCTAGCAGTGATTAATGTGTCTGTCTCACAGTTCTGCGGTTTGAGGTTAGAATCTCGTGGGTGTGAATCGTTGTTAGTCATGTGGCTTGTGACTGTCCGATGGGTGCCATATCGCTACAGAAAATAGATGGACAGATGGAATATAGAGAGGAGATCTTTATTTGTGTTATATCCTAGCCCTTATTTACTTCAATAACATCTTCAAATCACCTTAGAGGACAACAATTTAACTTGGCTTCTAGCACTGGTACACTAGGATGATTAATTATTTTAGCCATCAAAAAATATTGAATCAACTCTAACGGCCTGAAGTTATTTTGGTCATTAATCATTTCAAATTAATTTACTAATTTATGTCACCACATTGTAAAAAGATGTGATAGTTCAAAGAAATATGCATTTAATAATGAAAGTTATTGGATTAATTATAATAAATGAAGGCATACTTTAAGAGCTTGCTGGGTGTTGGCTCACTGTAGATTTAAAAACTTACATGATCTCTGGCTCTTTCCTCTCCATGACAGTGTGTGATGAACTGAAGGCGATAACATTTGAAATGAAATTATAAGCACGATTGATTAAATTCTTACCCGGCAGAGTAAATATAAGTCTCACGAGAATTAATTGGATTTTCTACAATACGATTTTATACACGGATTTGTTAGCCGAAAACTGTTCATGAGCTAGTTTTGAAAATCGAAATAAAATATACTGTGAAACCTCAAAAGTTTAACACTCCAAAAGTTTGTAGATCTCATTAAACTACATTTTCTTCTATGCAACACGTTTTAAAAAATAATGAACAAAACTTTGTTTTGTTGTATTTTTATGATGTCACCACAGAAAGTACTAGGGATGGTAAAGTAAAATTACGAGCAGTAAAATTATGCAGAAATGATACGATTTTTAAAACCTCAACAATAACACAGTGGTTAGCTTGTGATAAATAATGTTTGTCCAGCTAATAAAGGTTTTATGTGACATTGGAAATAATTGATTCATTTTACATTATTATGAGTGAACCAACATCACTGAATGCTTTGTGTTAAACTTTGAGGGTTTTCTCTGTAAATATAGTCAATTTAATTGTAATTATTTGATTAATTCCGATTACAATCCAATCGACAATGAAACCGCTGTATCGCAATCATGACATGTTTGTCTGCTCACAATAGCAGCACAAACAGCAATCCCAATAGAGAACGGCGGAATTTGTGTGATCCTTTCTGTACCTGTCAATGGAAATATCTGCGAGGGGCTGTAGCAGGTCAGAAGAGCTGCAGGAGAGAAAGGGGACTCGTAATCACATTGCGCTGCATAATGCATGACGAGAGCTGCAAAACTGTCACAGCTCCCAAAGCAATATGATTACCTGTTTGGGGATGTGCTCCCTATCGGGTACGGATCAAATGGATCAGTCGAGCTGAAACACAATTTCACACTGATTTCACTCTCAATTGTTAGCACGATGCGTCTAGTGTCACACTGACTCTTAATGGAAAGATGTAATGCGGTATGAATTGTAAACAGAAACAGAAATGAACTAAGGGGTAGGGCTTGCCCGATAATGACTTGGATTGATTTTGAAATCACGATTAAAAAACACGATTACTCTGTGATTTCATAACTTTGTTTGACATATACTATTTTTAGCTCGAATTAAGATGATCCAACTGCCGTTGATTCCAAATGCGACCAAAATCCTCAATATTACATTTCATCTTCGCCACCGTACTATAAATAAACACAAAGAAAGATCACAGAGCTTTTCACCATATCAAATCAAACAAGCCCAGTAAAGGCAAGTCAAGCTACCTGAACTCCGTTACTGTGGTAGTCACATGTGAGGTCAAGATGTCCCGCTCCTCACTGCACGGTGATGGCAAGATGGAGAGGAAAGGAGCGAGGAAGTGCATCCATGACGTGATGAGCGGAGAAAAGAGGGCAGGCAAAGGTTACTGTGGTTCTTCTCATGCACTATTTACATTGAAAGCACTGACAGACTTGCAAGCATTTGACTAGCCTGCAAACCAGGGCAGAAAAGATTTTGTGTATGTGTGTATTTGCCAATACCTCTTCTCAGGAACGGTTACAGTCTGGGTGGTTACAGTGACAGACTCTGTGGTTATAGTGACAGACTCTGTGTTGCTGATGGGCAGAGAGACACATCTGAGTCAGTAGTCGTTATTGCACAAGTCATCAGATCAAAACACATTTCCTACCAGGTAGCCCTGTGATTACATCTAACTGGATTGTTTTCAGTCTAACTCATGGGTACATCTGAGGCCAACGGAGGCAAACAAAGCAGCGATACTCCATCAGAACAGAACACTCGCTTCTATTTTCAGTGGCGCAGGTAAAATGTTTTCTTTTTGTAAGTGTCGGCTTCAAGAAACTTTAATTTCTGAATTTATATTTCATGCTCAGAGATGGCATGAAATACAAGACCAATGGGCTTCAACAAAATTTAATGGCTGTAATGCATTTTCAACAAGTATAATTTCATTTTCACTTTTCTACCTGTATAGTTCCACCATGTTGCTATTCACCATCACATCAACATAGCCTCTCTTTAACCTATTCCTTATTGCTTGCAGTCCATGCAGAAGGAGGAAGGTTAGTTGTTTGAGCACTGTAATTTACTTCATGACACAAAACGTAATGACCTTTTTTAAGAATTGCACTCCAACTATAGTGAAAAATCCAACGCTATTGTAACCCTGATGCAGACACAGATGGAGACCAAAGGCTTTTGCAACAATTTCTCTCACTCCATGTTTCTTTTGAGATTGCATTCATTTGAGCTACCACTGGTTTTTGCCGGATGTGAAATACAGAGCAGTGCAAAGCTTTGCATTCGACTTGCACAATATGGAAATACACTGCCACTGACAAAGAGGGCACTGATTTGGAACATAGTAAAAATTGATTTTCTTTTTTTTTTCTTTTGAACCTTTCAAATTTCGAGTGTAGATCCTGACTCCAATGTACAGGGCTGGGGGGAACAAGCTCTTCGAGGTCTTCTTGACTGTGGAGGCGGAAAGATAACAGTAAAAATAACAGCAAAAATAAATAGAAATCACTATGGTATGGAGTGTGTGTTTGTGTGTTTTTGTACTGATCCCGGCAAGTGAGATTGAATAAGACAAGTTACCATACATACCAGAATGTGGAGGAGTAATGTTATGTAATGTTGTGTTGTGCAGCATTAATGCAGTAAGTAAACAGATCATAGATTTCAGAGCAGAGTGACGGAACGCAATAGTAGAAGTATAAGAAGCTCAACAGTGCCACCTTGTGATTCATCTTCTAAAACAACCTTGATGCCTTTCATTTTACTGACAGTGTGTTTTTAACAAACCCAGAACTGAGATTCAAGAGATCCTCTGTCCTTGCTTCATGGCTGCGGAGTTCTGGAATTGGATCCTGTTCTTTTCTATTGACATTAAGGAAAATGATTAGTGAACCTACTTTGACACACGCACGCATGCATATTTATATCTCTTGAGTCATGACTCGTGTCTAATTTGGAACTGACTCTTGACAGGTATTTTTAGTTAGCTGTAAAAGAGATTTGACTCCTTTGAAGTGAACACAGTGGCCAAGTGCCAACAGGTGTCTTCTTGCCAACGCGGCTATGAAATGAATAAGAAAGTAGCTTTAGTTGTGTACCCTTCCTCTGAGTGAGTGTCCGCTGAGTCTTCCTCTTCCTCTTCCTCTTCCTCTGCCAGCACTGGCTCATCATCCTTCAGGCTGACGGGGAAACGAAGAAAAGAGATCTCATCAGATGGCATGTGAAGCTTGAACATAACATGTTAGAGGCAAAGGAAAGTTTTTATTTTTTGTTTGTTGCTTCCAACTATAAACAGGTGACAAGTTTAGAAGAAGCAACATTATTATTTTTTTCTTTGAAGCCACTCAAACAAAGACTGCAAAAATATTTGCACATTACGTATTGAGGAAAGTATTGCCGCCCATACCTGGTTGAATTGAAGTCGGCTGGAATAAGGTTTTCATACATGGCAGTAAGTGTTTCAACTTTGGAGCTGTGAAGATAAGATAAGGCATGGAATTCCACGTGAAAGTCTCCTTGACATGTTTGTTGAGGTGGAATGCAAGCATGCCACTGAAATGCCATTGAAATACTGCACAGAAATTCCAATTTTACCCAATAAAGCCTTTGCAGCACAATACAAGAAAGTATACTGTCTAGTTTCTCACTCTGAGCCCTGACACTTGGCAGCACAGTTCTGATTAGCATAACTACCACTTTATTTCAATTTAAACTGATCTGTGCTCCAATTCTTTCAATAATATTGAATAAATTATTTTAAAATTGGGGTGTTGAAGAACATCACAAGTAGCAAGGCCTTCTAAAATAACTGAAAAATACAATGCAATAATAATGCTCTGCATTATTACGCTATTCACAATAAGTGAGGCATATTCAGCTTTTGGGTGAATTTTCAAGATGAACCTAAATTGCACCTTGACCTTTAACCATTCAGTGCTATTGACGGCTATAGACGTCAAAGATGAATATTTACTACTATTGACATATAGGGTATGTCAATCGAAAGTCAATTTTAACTGGGCTAATAGTGAATGAGTAGTTACACAGCAAACTGAATTAGAGCTCCTCTTAAGTTTTGAAGGCACATGTCTAGCTGCTAACATCTTGCTGCAAATACAATATAACATTGTATCTTATGACTATGTAACTACTTCTGATGTGCATAATATTGGAAACTGCTTTCAAGGCATTTTGACACCTATACAAAAATTACAACTACAGTAATAAAAACATTGTGAAATTAATCCTCAAGGGTTCTTATACTTATTTGCTTGTGAAGGTGAGACTACGAATGTAACATTTGAAGGCTACTTCAAAGATGTTTTTACAAGTGACCTGTAGCTAGAATCTTAACTAATTTAGATTTCTGACCTTGAGTCATCCAAAAGTTCTGGCTCTTCAGTGATTGTGACGAGATGAGTGTCGGTAACCCCCGAATCATCGTGTTCTGAACAGGCGGAAACGTGAAGATAATCGGCGATGAGTTCAGGGAGGGGAGCGGCCACATTATCCATTTTCATGTCTTCAGACAGGTTCTTGTTCACAGCCAAAACCGGAGGGGGGTCTTGTTTGATGGGTTCAGGGGGGGCCAACTCCACCTTTGGAGGTTCATTAACAGTGACGACGGCTGTCTTTTCACTCGAAGTGGTGATGCTGTTAAAAAGACAGTAAATCAGACAACTTGACAGCAAGGGAAGACCGCTTAATCTAGACGCTTGGCCGAGTATTTACATGTTTTGTGTCTTGGGTGGTTCTGGCATAGACGTGACAGATGTGATGGGAGGGACAGGGGGGTACACATCTGCAAACTCCACCCTGAATATGTGAACCACACACATGGATATACATATAAGCATTTGAGGCAGTGATTGCATCTCTGTAATGTGATTTCTGTGAGACATATTCATACTTCATACTCATGCTATTACTTTTTTTAAACTTGGGACCTCCAAAGTTGAAAAGCATAATGATAGTATATCATTCTGGGGTGAAACATTTTTTGTTTGGAACCTTTATGAAAAATACATTTGCTGTTTTTATGCTCAGGCTAAGGCATCACTTTGGTTCCATTTTTGTGACAAGGGACTATGTGAGTTGAACAGTTTAATTTTGACAAAAGTAGTGCTTTGCTGCTATCTTGTGGCACCTAGGCAATTTCAAACTTGGCGGCTAAACATTTTCTCAAACGTCAATCAAAACTTGGTGTTCAAACGGTTGTCATCAGGCGTGACATGACATTAATATAATATCGCTCTGAACAAAGTAACAAAGTTCACTTTGCATTATGGGGAAATGTACGTGGACAATTCTTCTGAAGAAAAAATCTTAAATGGATCGCATTGTACTTTTTAAATAGTTGCTATTTACCTTTTTGCCACATATGGTGGTGATTCTTTAGTCACTGAATTTTCAGCTGCTTGAGACCTGTGTGTTATGGGGTGAATACATAGAGACTTATGAGAGCAGAACATGCAAGCACTCCTTTCTCTAAGCTGCAGAAAGTCGGGACGTACTCAAATTTCTTAGCGGCAGAGAGCACATAAGACCTTTCTCTGGCTGCGGATTTGTTCAGAACTTTGCTGGCTGCTGCCGTGCTGAAAAAAAAGGAGCCAATGTGGCGTTAATGCAATCTCTCAGCAGGTAAGGTTTAAATTGAACAGCGTGTGCATGTGTGCGCGTGCATGTCCTACCGTTTCAACTGCTCCTCGCTGCTAATCTTGCTGTCCACGTTCTGGGTTGAGGGCTTCACCGTGTGGAGAGTGCTACGGACCACACACACACACACGCATCTCACGATAACATATTCATACTTGTTTACAGTCAATACAACATCTTAGTGAGCTTACTTGTTGCCTTCGTAATGTCTATTGGTGACTTTCGATATCCCACTGCCAAAACACAACACACCAACGAAAAGCTATCATCACAAGATCCTTTACTGAGTACGTAGGAGTAGCAGTGGAGCTGTAAACAATTTTGCTGGCAAAAAGGAAGGTGCTTTTTTTTTTTTTCAGTACACTTGAAAATGTATTAATAATTTTATGACCTTCCAGGTGGATTGTGGCCCCTCTAGTATGTACAGACTCTCAAGCTGGTCCGAAATGTTGGAATTAATTTCCCCTACGCCGCGTTTACTATACACAACGGATTTGGAGAGGATGGGTACCTTTTACATTGTTGAATCAAAATGTTGACCCAATGTAGTGGGTCAAATCCTCAACCCAATGCGCTTGTTTTGGTTCAATCTCTTTGGAATCAGCACTGGGTTAGCTAATTCAGAGGATTTGCTGACTCTATGACGGAATATCCATATCAGGAAATGGAGGGAAAAAGTGCCCAGCTTCTGTTTTCTAACAACTGAAAATACTGTAAGACTAGCAAACATAAGCCGAGTGATGGAAGGAAGATTGAGAAGTGACTTGGAATTAGCACCATTTGCAGTCAACAGGTAAGTTTATTACCTTTGCTGAGTTTTAATTGATTTTACATCCTAAAAAAAGGACGTACCTTGTCAAGTGCTGTGATTTGTCGTATTTTACCGTAATTTCCGGACTATAAGTCGCGGTTTTTTTCATAGTTTGGGTGGGGGGGCGACTTATACTCAGGAGCGACTTATATATGTTTTTTTTTTCACAAATTTTTACTTGATCATTAAGACATCACTTACAAGTATAGTTGACCACTTCCCATGTTATTTTTAGTATAGTTGATCACTTCACATGCTTTTATATCTTTATCTTGAACATATTCAAAACATAAAAAATAGAGAAAACATCAAATAAATCAATTAACACTTTAAAGCACCATATCCAAGTCCACTGTCTGCTGTATGTACACTTGCTCCATTTTTGCTCCTATTATATTTATTATTATTATTTATTATTATTTGTGTATTTATCATTTATTCAACACTCTTATTTATTCATTGTTTGTGCCTTCTTGGGTTTTTTTTGTGTTGCTTGTATGCATATGTGTACTATCTCACCAAGGGATAGTGGAAACGTAATTTCAATCTCTTTGCGTGTCTTAGTATATAAAAAAAAATCAACGATAAAGCAGACTTTGACTTTGATAAAACAACCAAAAAAATATATATTTTCAGACGAAACTGGATGAGGGCGCTCTAAATTTCACCGTTGTCCGTGACTCATCAACTGGGTGGGCTTAAGAAAAATGGCACCAAAAAGAAACTCATATTTTGGAGGTTACAAACTTCAAGTTGTAAAATATGCAGCTGAAAACAGTAATCGAGCAGCAGAAAGAAAGTTTGGAGAACCGTGATGTACCAATGGATTACTATTTCAAGTGACGTCAGTAGCGCGGCGCGGCGGTTGTTTACATACAAACGTGCCCACACAAGGACGATCGGCATCATTAGCGGTGATCATTTCTAAGTGACACGGAGGACAAAGAGTTTGAAGGAATTAAGGATTTGGAGTGACATAGAAGGTTTGAAAAACTATTATGGCTTTTACGCACGCCCGGTCCTACTCTACTGAGTCGGGGGCCGGCGCTCGGCCGAGTGGTTGTCCGCGAACGGTGCGCGGGGCTCGGACATGGCCATTACGCACGCCCGGTCTGTCTGGAAGTCCACGCCGCCACACGCTTGGAAGTTTGTTTTGTTTAATAAAGAGCCGTTTACCAAACCCACGTCTATCCTTGTACTTTATTAACGCTACAATATAGTTATATAGTAGATCTGTGGAATAAAGACGGGGCTGACATCAGGGCGCACGCGCGGCGATGTTGACAAAGGACGAGGAATTTGATCGTTGGATTTAATGGAATTAAAGTGCACGGATGGTTTGATAATATTATTGGCTTGTATTATAGTTATTTGAAATATAGTTTATCTATCGTTATATGAGCCTGTGGAATATTTCGAAGTGCAAGCGCCCTCAGCCGTGCGCACCCATTGTTGACAAAGAACGATCGATGGATTTAATGAATTGAAGTGACACCGATGGTTTTATAAACATGTTATTCATGTAATAGTTGTCCTTAATCACTCTATATGTTACGTCAGGCCCGTTCTCAGCTCTTTGTTTGTGTTTGTCACGTTAGCATACCTATCGTTTAGCCTGTTGCTATCGTATTGAACGATTGATGGATTTAATGAATTGGAGTGACACCGATGGTTTTATAAACATGTTATTCATGTAATAGTTGTCCTTAATCACTCTATATGTTACGTCAGGCCCGTTCTCAGCTCTTTGTTTGTGTTTGTCACGTTAGCATACCTATCGTTTAGCCTGTTGCTATCGTATTGAACGATTGATGGATTTAATGAATTGGAGTGACACCGATGGTTTTATAAACATGTTATTCATGTAATAGTTGTCCTTAATCACTCTATATGTTACGTCAGGCCCGTTCTCAGCTCTTTGTTTGAGTTTGTCACGTTAGCATACCTATCGTTTAGCCTGTTGTTGCTATTTAATGAATTGGAGTGACACTGATGGTTTTATAAACATGTTATTCATGTAATAGTTGTCCTTAATCACTCTATATGTTACGTCAGGCCCGTTCTCAGCTCTTTGTTTGTGTTTGTCACGTTAGCATACCTATCGTTTAGCCTGTTGTTGCTATCGTTTAGCCTGTTGTTGCTCGTTCATGACTGTTTTTGGTGTGGGATTTTGGCGAATAAATTGCCCCCAAAATGCGACTTATACTCCGGAGCGACTTATATGTTTTTTTTCACTTTTTGGGGCAGTTTATGGCTGGTGCGACTTATACTCCGGAGCGACTTATAGTCCAGAAAATACGGTACATCTCTTGAGTATTGACTGCTATCAGATTGTGCCTGCATGATGGACCCAATGCTGTGACCAGTAAGTGTCTTCATCAGATCTGCAAGCCTTACCTAATGCCATTGGAAGTAGTACTTGTTGAAGTCTTATAAGTCTTGTTGAAAACACCTCTGTAGCAACAACAAAAATTGTGAGTCAATCAAATTTTCACAAATCGACCATCTAATTGTATGTTTTTCATTAGTTCCGCCATATTTGCAGCTGTCTTTGACTTACTTGATCATGAATCCCGAGGATGGTGATCTAAGTACAAAACAGAGACTTGATATCAGTATCATGTTGTGTTTTCCAAGTAATGAAATGCATTATGGTAATTTACAATTTGTTTTTTTACTTTTGACTGTCAGACTTCGGTGGTGCAGTGGAAGTGGGTGAAGACACTGGACTGGTTGCCGCTCCATTTTGACGCCGGGCCCTTAATTCTGCCATCCTGCATGAACACACAATGACTTGTTAAGTTCATAGATGAAGTGTTGTATCGACTATATTTTATTTTGCGTTGATTTAGAATCTGCCTTTGTTTTTTCTTTAGCAAATCAGATTTTCAGAATAACAATAACATAATCATTCATATAGTAATAAGTTTCACAACATTTATAAATTATTGGCTAGGTTCAGCAACCGGTACATTTTTTTTCTAAAATGCCATAGCTAAAAATTACAATGCATGATAAAATCTGTATTATGTGATTTTAATTTCATTTTCATTTAAATAAATAAATAAATATGTGTATAATTAGAGGCTTATAACTTACCATGGTTTCTCTTCTGCAGGTTGAACCTCCTCAAGTTCACTGTTGCGGTTCATCCAGCTGAGGTCATCCTTCAGCTTCGTCCTGACTTTGGTGGTACGGAAAACAGTTGCTTTTTCCCCCTCTGAATATAAAACAAGAGACTTACTGTTATGTATTTATTATTACACTTCCCCACAGCATGATGCAATTTGAGTGTTTTGCACCTAACAACACCCACTATCATAAACATTAACCTTGTTAAAGGAATGTCTCTCCAACTGTATAAATAAATGAAATACAAATGGTCAATTTGTTTGTCAAAAATAATATTCTTCAATTGAAGATGGCGTGCATAGAGACTAACAACAATTTATCTCACGTTCACCCCAATGGAAAATTTTGTGTTCAATGAACTCATCATGCATGTTTTGTTTTGAAGCCAAAGTACCAGGCGATACAAAACATGCAGGCCAGAATTAATAATTGAATCAGTGAGTTTATAAAACAGACATGCTAACCAGAAGGCTACTTACAAGCTGCGCTTGCCTGTAATTCTTAACTGCTATATTTTTGTAAAACACTATGACCATCAGCCACTCTTGAAAATTAGTTGTCAAATCCTGCACACTGCGCCAGAAGGGCTTCAGATTACGAGGGGAGTCATTTTAACCAGAAGCGGTGTGGCAAAATTTGTATTTACAAGTATTTACGTAAGGAAGGAAAGCCCAACTAACTTTAGAGAGTGTTAATGTGCTTTTCAAAAGGAAGTGAACCTTCGAGCCAGATTCCCAGTTATTTGACGAAAGTGAGAAATTAAACAGACAGAATATTGCTGGAGGTCTCGATTTGTGTGAGGTTTTCTGTTGAAAATTATGCATTTTGAATGTTAGTAAAATTTGTCTGTACACATGGCAGTGTGACGCAAGGAGGTAGACATACAAATGGTTAAGGTTACCAACAACATGGATTATAATTGCTCATGTTAAAAGGTGTTGGACCAAGTACAGAATCCTGTTGGACACCTTCGGCAAGTGGTAACACAAAAATCAACATAATTCATAACTAACAGTATTTTACTTGTGAGGCTGGATATTAGCCAAGGAATGCATGTTCCATTTGCATACAATTCAAACAATGAGACAATACCATTGTCTGAGCGACACGCCCTGTGATGACCCATTATTGGGCAAGACACTTTTTTCCTACTCACCGGTTGCCATGGTTGGATTTTCTCTCGCGTCTTCACTGGTTCTTATCAGGCCACCTGAAAGATGCACACGACATTTTCAGATAAGGGAGGGCAGAAACGAGAAATTGTACAGACTAACCAACAAATGGCTGTTTTGATAGCAATCAGCCTTCCCACGCTTTGTTCCCTTCCCTTCCTCCGAAAAGAACACACTCGGAAAGGAATTCCTTACTCATCCTTTAGACATGAGGACGAGCCTGTCTTTCCACTTCCCCCCAAAAAAAAAAAAAAAAAAGCAGAAAAAATGCTATTGACTGAATATCAAAGAATATTCTGCGGAAAAAACATGACGATGATTTGTGTTAAACGTCTTCTGAAGCGGCCAACCCTTTAACCTCATTTCCAGCCAAAATACAAGAAAATTTTCAAAAATGACTTGTGAAAGTCTCCTTACTGAGAAAATTCGGTAAAATTCCTTAAGCAAATATAACATGAAAACTTTACTCCGTCAGAATCTTATGTTTCCTGCCACACTAATTAGTGCAAGTAAATACACAGGGGCCTCAAAAGACATATTTGTCCAAGATTTAAGAGACCTGCCCATACAAAATCATCAATGATTAATGAAGTGTGCTTAAGCGGCGCAAAGGAACAGGACAGGCAACTTCATAAACAAGCATTCGTGACAAGGAACAGCTAGAAAATTATGATGGCAAACAGACTAAAAAATGGTACAGATTGACAGATGACTTCAATCAGGAAGTGATAAAAAATGACAGTACCGACCTGGTCTCACTTATTTATCCGGATAGGCTCGTAGCAGTGTAGTGTCCCGCTCAATGTGCCAGCTGGAAAGTGTGTGTGTGTGTGCCTATGTTTGTGCGTTCTTGTTTCTGACAGGTGTCTAGAGCTACAGGTACGGGTGTGAGCTCTAACAAGCTGAGCCAGTCAAGGAGTGTAAAATGTGTGGGGTGGAGCACTGTGTTTGTACCGCTCTGACTAATCCAAGTTGCTTGGTATTCACTTTGTTCTTTGGGAGTGAGCAGGCAAATCGCTGCCTTGCATGTGGCCAACTATCTAAAGAGGGAAATGCTGATCTGACAACAAGGGCCGATGCATTGGTGACACGGAGCAACATCTCCAGTGGGAATGAGAAATAGCTTTCGTGCTCATTAAAGAGGAAGCAAGCGATGTAAGGTCAGCAGCAAACAATCACTTGAGACAAACACTGATAAAAGATAGCAAGGTGCCTTGGGTATTACTGTACTTAGGGAAGTAACTAAATACAAATACTTTGTTACTGTATTCTAGTAGAATTTCCAGATCCTTTAATTAGGTATTTCAGTTTCTGAGAATTTCAAAAAATATACGTATATCTATACTTCCTATTCCTTACTAAAATTATTATAGTTGATAAATATAGTGAAAATGTCCTTTGATTTTGTGTGCACATCAGCGGTAATACAAAATGGACAACTGTTTCTACCAACACCCAAAACACAATCATGCTTTTTATTTACAGCAAAGAAGGTGTGAATTGATTGCACAACAAGTCTGCACTCGGGTGACAAGTGTTAATGCTCGCGTCTATTGTCATAGTTGGCTCTGTCTCTCTTTTTACCCTCAAGCGACAAACCAGTTTGACAGCCTTTGCTAGTGACTGCAACTCTAGCACTCAATCATGATGATGTATGGTTGCTTGAGGAAAAAAAAAAAAAAAAACACTGCTGTATCTGGCCGGACGTGACGTTCCCAACGCAACATGGCCAGATGTTTGATTTATTGGATCTGGTGATCATTTCTGTTCCTAACTAGTCATCATAAAAACAGACAATTATGCAATATTACAGAGTGATTATTAGTGTTGCCCAGGTGGCACATTAGGAAAGAGACAAAGTGTAACTGCCTTGGACACTTACCATACGCCTAGTCTGGCTAGCAGATGTCATTGTTTGAGCGGAATGTCAAACTCAACTCACAAATGTGAATATCACATAGCACAGCAAAACTAAAGACTGCATTAGATTAGATAATCTGCATTAGTGCCACAAAGAAGAAAAAAAGCTAAACAACAATAACAGCATCACTTAACCATTCCACCAACAATTACACATTTGTGGTTTCACGATCGCACAAACAACATTATGACCCAAGACTTTTTGATTCACATTATTTGTAATAAATTCTGTTGTATTTTCTAACATTTTTTTATGTGTTTGTTGCTTTTACGGCAGTACGGTCGATTTTAGTATTTTTGGGTCCCTGGTACTCTTGAGCTGTATTTTTATTCAAAGAAAACTTTTTTTTTTTTTTAGACCGTCCAAGTGCAATTACTGAATTACAAAACGTTTTATTTAGCAACATAACAAAACAAAAAAATCACATTTATTTCATTGTATTGAAGTACAGTACACTTTTGCAACAGCTTTCTCTCCTCGGGGAAGAAACTAAAATGATATTTGAAGCAGAGGTGCAGGGATTTTTAGCATTAGTGAAAATGGTCAATTAAAGATGAGAAAACTCTGCATTGTAATTCATTACAAAAAGTATCAGATGAAATTGAAGGCAGCATTAAAGGGCCACTTCAGTTCCTTGATGCAAAAACTACAAACATGCGTTTCTCCATGGACTTTTGCTTTGTGCAACACGCGCACTGCAATGCCAAATAGGAAATGGAATTTGGGTGCACATTTGTCATAACTCATGACATTGTTGACTGATGGCTTGCATCTGATAAGAAAATCCATGAACAATATTAAAGTGTTTTTTTTCTCTCCATTGGATGACTGTGTGCATATGAAACAAGCGCTACCACTGCCTCCACACTCCCAAAATCTAATAAGATCCAACACATCAATAACTCAAATGACAATGCTCAGTTTTGACTGAAAACACGCATCATGCTTTTTGTTTGGAGAGGTGTCGCGTTGCTCTTGTATCCTATAATATATTTTGGCTTGTTTTGCTATAGTAAATTGATTCCTAGTCTGTACACTTTGTGGAATTAAGTGCATTTTATTTATGCTATTGAAATAGAAGTACTTTGCAAATGCTTTTGAATAATTCCCTACGTGTGGATGGGGAGATGCTGACATCTGCTGGAGCAAATATTACAGTGCAGTTGAAAAGGCACAAGAAGGCTTGCCACCAGTAACTGTTGCCTAGTTTGGAATGATGTCAATTTGGATTCGTCCATTCAGTGTATGTGCCTCAACTGTTATCATCATAACTCTCCTTTTATGCATTCTGTCTGAGATGAGGATAGCTTTGGACTGTGCGTTCGATCCCCTCCTTTAGGCTAACCGGAGGCTTATAGCCCATGTCCTGTTTGGCTCGCTCACAGCTGTAGTAGTGATGGGTTCCAGCCAGAGCCACTCTCATTGGCGTGAACGTAGGTTTGAAGGAGATCAGGGGGCGTAGCACCAGAGACAGAAGCCAAAGCAGAAGAGCCAGGCCGTAAACGAGAGTGTAGGGCAAATGATAGCGTGGCGCGGGGTAACCCAGGCCGACCAACACATCTGACATGAAGTCCCAAAATCGAACCGGTTCATCATTGGTGATATGATATGGCTAGTGAAAACAAAGCAAAAGATTAATTTTCATTTCAGCAGCCTGACGCACACATGGTAAACAGCAGTGTCTCCCAAACGCTATTTAGTCAAGACATATTTTACATTAGAAAGAGCTCATGACAGATGACCAAACAAGAATAGCACAAATTTTAAGTATATTGAAATAATAACAAAATGGTGTCAGTTTCCTCTCTAATTTACTCATGTTCAATATGGGCCTATTTAATTGAACACAAATACACCCATCAATAATTATGCCAATATGTATATTAGAATAAACCTAAAGTTGTTGATTTTTGTAAGCATAAAGAGCAGTATAACAGGGAAATGAATTTTAAATTGAATTGTTTTTAGCAAAAAAAATTGACAGAACTGAACATACTCCTTGCTATGTGAAGACCAAACACACATGATTTGATGGAAATATTTTTGTGGCTATTAAATGATAATGTTCTAAGGCATATAAGATGATCTATCACAACATAGTTGTAGTGGGAAACGTTTAAAATTGAATCCCACAGACCTTTCCACATATGGGCGAGTTGGGCCTCAGGTGTTCAGCGGCAAGGATATGTCCGTGTACGACGTTCTCCACAAAGGTGAAATCCACCAGGTTGGTGCCATCCCTGGAAAACACATGAAATAAAATGTCAAATCCGCAATCGATATATTTTTTGTCATTTTATTTTTAGAAAGCTAAAAGGTTTGCAGTGATCTTTAGCTGTTGCGCAGTTAAAGTCTCTTGCTTGACACGTTGGGTTGGCTCAACAGCTAAAACTCTACCTAAACATCATACACTAGAAAATACTACTTCAAATGCACGGTGTGCCTTGACAATAAAATAAGGGTGTGTACCTTTGCAACAGAAAGTCACCCAAAAATTCTTACCCTGTTGCTGTCCCCTTTGCTGCAGTATTATGTATACTCCATAGTCTCCACTTTGCTGCAGCGGTCCATTTACTTGCTGCCCTCAGTCTCTCTTGAATGAAAAGTGTTTCTTCACAGTGGCCAACAGCCAAAACCCAGGAAATAAAAACAGTACGCCCTTGTTCGCCGTCATTGATGTTAGCTACCAGTTATTGTTAGTTATTGATGCCTTCAATGAGACGTGGAATTCATAGTATCTCACGTTAAGTGGAAAATCACTGTGGGCGATTTGTGTTTGGTCATGTGACTATGTGGCACATGCACACAATATAGTGTTTGAAATGGTGCCTCAACCAGCTCTTGTAAACATAGGTGCTGGCTTCTGTTTTTAACAACAATATTTTAGCCTTTGCTCCCACAATTGAAAGTCGCTCAAGTCAGAATGCCAGGGCTCTGCCCGTGGTTGTCATAGTAACAAAAGCCAGATTCTTCAGCAAGTGATCTAATTCTTGAACCTTGACAAAAGCGTGTCAGACAGGTGATTCGGGCATTTAGGAACTATATTAAAATGTGAAAAAATATGACTCCTTTAAATAATATCTTGTATAGGAGAACAAGCAGTAGCTCAGCTACATTGTGCTTATACTAAATCATGCACGTTTTTAGAATATTCAAGAAATTATTTTTTTTTCAGAAGCCTTGCAACAAGGGGTTGCAGTTCTAAAGCATTGCAGACAACCATGCCGCTAACACAGCTATAAACACGACAGCAAAAGAACAAGAAACATTCTACGTGGTGCCATAACGCTACAGTCACACACCGCAACATTTCACAGATCTACAAATAAATTAATTCAGATCCATATCAAGTATGAATGTTGCCTTAGATGAGAAGTCTGCCTTGACTCAGACTCACCCAATGATGAACTTCATCTTGCCCCTGCGAGCTGTATCAACCAGGATGGGGATCAGCTGCGGGTCCCGAGGTCCAAAGATGCCATGGGGACGGATGGCAACGGTGAGGAAACCCTTCTTCTTGTCACATGCCTCCAGTACCAACTTGGACGCAAACATGCGACGAATTATGCATTTGTGTGACAGTGTGAAGGCTGAAGGCAAGTGCTTTTTTTACTACAATGTTGTCAGGTGTTTTCTATTGAGGTTGGATGAAATGGGGCAGCAATACATGTGACTAAGAATTAGGGGTTAGGGTGTCCGGGGTTAAGTTTCATAGTAGGGTGTCAAACTAAAGTCAGCTAGGGTCTAGGGTTACGAACTAGGGTCAGGGTTTCCAAGTAGAGTTTTAAACTAGAGTTAGGGTTTCATAGTAGGGTTTAAAACTAGGATTAAGGTTTCAAATTAGAGTTAGGGTTTCAAAATAGGTTTTCAAATTAAAGTTAGGGTTTCACACTAGGGCTGGTGTTAGGGTTAGGTTTCATAGTACAGTTTCAAATTGAAGTCATCTTTTCAAACTAGGGTTTTTAGGTAGGGATTCAAACTAAGGTTTGAGTTTCATAGTCGTGTTTAAAACTAGGGTTGAGTTTCAAAGTAGGGGTTAGGTTATGGTTTAGGTGTTAAGGTTTGCGTTATTGAGTTGGGGTGTCATGGTAGTGTTTCAACCTCAATTCAGCTCTTCAAACAGCAAGCTAAATTAAACAGGTCACTCTCCTACCTTTTCTTGCTTGATTTTTGTCTCTGTGTAGTAGTCAATAGGCTTCTTGGCATAGGGTAAATCTTCTCTCCCATTCTTTATGTCAGAGCCCTCAAATACCACACTGGCACTACTCGTCAGCACCAATTTCTGACAACAGAAAAAGATGAAACCTTTCATCTGCCATCACGTCTGAGACGTACTATACAAATGACCTCTTATCCCGTCTGTCTCACCTGTACTCCGACTTCAATGCAAGACTGAATGACAGTCCTGGTGCCCTGAATGTTGACCCTCTCAAACAGTCCCCTGTCATCACTAGCTGGTGATGGAGAGGCACAATGAAACACCAGAGACACACTCTTCAGTGCTGGCAGCAGAGCCTGTGAGAAAATAAAGAATTTTGGGGTCGATGTCAGTTATTTATATAAGATACTGTAATATTAAATATGAAATAAATATAGCTATCTGGCTACCTATCTTCATATTGGAGAATAATTTTATCAGCTACAAAAAAAGTTGATTAAGTGATAGTGATTGAGAGTGCCGGTTTGAAGTGTTCTCCTTAAGGCCCCTTGCAATCTGCAGTACAGGAAGATGAAGCCCTCACCTGCAAATCGCAGAGGTCCCCCTGGTGGAAGGCGACGCCGGGTATCTCGAAATTCTGGCGAATGTCAAACACCGACACGGTGTAGCCACGCTCCAGCAATTTCTCCACCAGGTGCCTGCCCAGGAAACCTGAGCCCCCGATGACCGCACAGCGCTTACTACTCTGAAAGACACATGGCGTAGTTTCGTCATCGCTTATGTTTCTACAGCAATGGCACAAAAACTTTTCGAAGATTGTGGGATAGAACTCACCGGTCGAACACGTGTGGCCATCGTCAGCTCAAAAATTTCAAATGGTAGTGGTGTAATTTTAAAGGTTACAACCACGAGTGAGCGTGTGACGTTTTGTTCGTTTTGAACAGGTATCGTGAGTGCTGTTACCTGATTGACTGAATCAGCTGAGTGAGGTCTTATCATTGATTGGGCAGCAATGGGAAGATGCAGTACATTAGCCAATCAGATACCGCTAACGTAAAAGACCACCACAAATTCGTCCAATCAGATACGTCTCCTGTCTCTGCAGCTGAACCGGCCGCCGACAATTGGATGCTTTTCATTGTTCATTTGAATGGAAAATAGTTTTCATTATTAGTCACAACTGAGAACTTCATAAGAACAATAAACGTCAACAAGAGCGGAACACTTGTTTCGTTACTGTATTATATTTCCTAAATGTCTGAGTGTGAGTGAATTGGAAAAAACGACGGAATAAGTGCAAAGGAAAATCATTATAAGTTTTATATATACACATATATCATACAAGAAAACGATGTGATTCAAAAATTTTGACTGGTCCGAGGTTCGCTCTTTCCGTCCAATCGTGTCACCTCTTCCCATCCCGTGACTATCAACAACCAATCAACTTTTTCTACGACTGGCGTGTTTGATTATAACACCACAAAAGCCCGATTTCCATGACTAAATCTATTTGGGTCTAGTGTACAGTATCCGGACACATACGGTAACCAAAACAAGCGTCTGAATGACAAACAGCTGCTACACAAATGACTGAGGAATAAAAACATAGCGGTCCATTTATTTACTTTTTTTCCAGTCCTCACGTGACGTTGTATATTCGATATTTGTTTGTGTCTTGTTGGTATTTGCAGCGAATTTGATGTACAACAAATATATCATTTTATATAATAAAATATATAGGGCTTCTGCGTAGGGATAATAGCGGATTTGCTCAACCTGGTAAATACATAATTGATGGTGAGTAAAACTGACTAACACTATAAATGCATATGTCAATATACAACCTAATAGCATCTTGTTTGCGTCTCCACTAGGCGTGTGCTAAGAGACCATCCTTGCAGGGACCGGTGCCTCCCCCTCGCAAGAAGACGACCCCCAAACCTGAGTTGACTGAGGAGCAAAAGCAGGAGATTCGGGAGGCCTTTGAGCTATTCGACACCGATGGCGCTGGATACATCGAGGTTAAGGAACTCAAGGTATAGAGAACAGCTGCCGAGGGGGTATTGGAAGAGAAAAGTCGAAATATGTTCAAGTTAGGCAGGAAAGTAAAATCCATTCTTTATTTTCTGTAACTTAATTTCAAATCATAACTCTCCAATTTTACTTGACATATTGTACTGTAAGAGCAACTGTTTATTATTTAAAAAAAAACATTTGTGCAAATAGGGCCCCCTGTCATCCACATCTGCAGTTGAATAATTAAAGACACCCAGACACTATTTGCAAAATTAATCTGATGGTATTTATTTACTGAAGTTGTATTTTTCCCGTCTGTTCCCTGTGCAAGGTTGCCATGAGAGCTCTGGGTTTTGAACCAAAGAAAGAGGAGATCAAAAAGATGATTGGTGAAGTGGACAAGGAGGGCACAGGGAAGATCTCCTTTAGTGATTTCCTCAGTGTCATGACACAGAAGATGGTAAGTACATAAACCTGTTGCTGGTTGGTCGGATGCAAAATTCTTAAAATTTTGTGTCTGCTTTGTGACCCTTTGGAATTTACAAGAACCAAAATTGAAGATCATGATTTTTTTTCATCTATAACAGGGGACTTTGTATACTTTAGTAGAAATACATTATAGCAGTTATGGGTAATATGAATTGTTCCAATAGTATGTTTTGGCTTACTTCCACAGAATAACGCAGACATAATTTATATCAAAAGTGTTTATACATTGGTCAGCATTCCCAAGGCATAAGCTAATTCCATAGAGAATGTCTCACATTGACATGACAGGCTTTAGTGACAACTGCTCTTCATTTTACTCGAGGCCGAGAAGGATTCCAAAGAGGAGATACTGAAAGCTTTCCGCTTGTTTGACGATGACGAGACCGGTAAGATCTCCTTCAAGAATCTCAAGAGAGTCGCAAAGGAGCTCGGAGAAAACCTCACAGATGAAGAGCTGCAGGTAAGGCAAGGGCTGCAGATAGGGTGGAAACGTTTCTAGTAAACCCCCATGAGAGGTTAATCTGGGAGATTTTGGAGCACAAATAAACATTTTGTTTTGAAGATCCATGTAAAATAACACAATTAAAAAGAATGCCATCGCAACCGTTTTATTTGCAATTCTTCAATGAAGAACATGAATTATTGCTGACCCATTCAAAAATTAACAAAATTCTACTCCCACCCAATAAATTACAAAGGACCAACAAGTAAAGTTGGTTAACCCTTCTTGAAATGATTCCACTTTAGAATCGTAATTGCACTTTTTTTATGAAGAGGGGGATCATGTGGCATCGTACTGACAAGAAGTTATTTGCAAAACGGGTCTCAACCAGGCAATTGTTCGGTTGATACTTGCAGAGGTTACCAATCGATTATCTTAGTGCTCAACTGATACATGTTCCCATTCTCTTATATAAAAGGAAATGATTGAGGAGGCAGACAGAGATGGTGATGGAGAAGTGAACCAGCAAGAGTTCCTGCGAATTATGAAGAAAACTTGCTTGTACTGATGCTAATATTTGGTTTTACATGGAAAGCTGCCTATAGATTTTATCCTTTCTTAATTGTCTCTTTTAGTATCGTATAGTGTCATATGATTAAAGGTGAATTGTGTTAGATCTTCCTAAGACAGCCACGTCCAAAGTCCAGCCCGCAGGCCAAATCCGGCCCCCGGTCAGATTTCATACGGCCCGCAGCTTCGGTCTTATAATCTGTTATTTATGGGCCGCCTGCACTGTCAAACTGAATTTTAAAAAAAATCACGAAACTTGAAACTGTAATTCCTCCTATTACCAAAAGGTGGCAGCTCCACCCCTCTCCGCTCATTTCTGCCATGGTGACTGCAAAGAAAATGAGGAAAGTTGACATTGCTTTCAAGAGAAATGGGAATTATAATACTTCTTCACTGAAAATCAAGATAATTGTGTTTGTCTAATTTCTAAAGAGACGGTTGCCTTGTTTAAGGATTTCAACCTGAAGAGACACTATCAGATTAAACATGCTAACACATACGACAAGCTAAAAGGGAGTGACCGTGCTGATAAAGTAAAGCAGCTCCAAGCTGAACTGGCATCACAACAGTGATTCTCCACGTGGGGCTGTGAGTCAAAAGTAAATCAAAAGTAAATATTACTTAATATTAAATATTACAAAGTGGCCATGTTAATACTGATGCTATGAACCTGTAGATGTGACACAAAGTATTACTTTCTGAAAGATATTGTAAATGACAAGAGCAAAATTCACTTGTTTTAAGTTTTAATAATAACAGACAACTTTGCATTACTTGTAACTCCTGTTTAAAATGTTCATGAGGCAAAAATAATTTGAAACTCATAAATTTAAGGAATTTCATACAGTTTCTTCAATGTTATGACTCTTCTGAGATGAATGAAAGCATTTGCATGAAATTTTTGTAGTTAAAAAATGTCCGAAAAAACGATTGGCCCCTGAGCCCCTTCACTTAATCAAATCTGGCCCTCGCAAAAAGTTTGTACACCCCTGTCCTAAGAGGTCCATTAATGTACAAGATGCTCTTGTTCAGGATGCTGCATACTTTTGTGAAGATTACATAGATGACAAACTCAGTGCTTGCTCTAATACTTTTGCTTTAATAGTTAATTCACAGTTTACACTTCATGTTCAAATTCCATGGAAATGCTTACTTGACCACCATTATAGTTACATGTTGTGAATGCCTTGCTTTGTTGTGTTTATCTGTGCTCTGTATTTTTCAATGTTTATATATTGTATAGTACATTTAAAAAAAAAAAACAAGAATAATACTATTTATGGTACAGATGTAATAAATACCTTTAAGCATTGCTGTTGTTTTATTTTTGGTGAACAAATAATTAGCACACACACAGTTCTGAGGATCTTTGTGTGGGTTTTGGTTCAACCACATTACAAAAACATGTTGGGTCAAACCACTAACTACATTTCCCAGAGGTATCAATGAGAAAATTGATGATAGGCTCCTGTTCATCTACAACATGGAAAACAAGCTCTATGGAAAATTTTTGGATGATAATGACCCGTTACCTTAACCATTCCAGTCGAAGCACGATGCCATTGGATTTCAAAACAAACAATTCAAACTTTATTTGGAGTTAAAATGCAACAACATATCTATAAATAGAATTAGGTGACATCTGTGTATAAAACATCACAACCTCTTCGATACAAAGCTAAACCAAACAACCAGAGCAGAACACACACATACACTGTAAAATGTATTATTGACAACCAATGTCTTGTAAAGTCATTGCAGATATTCAGCAGATATTTATTGTCGTTCCATTGCAGTGTTCCACTTACCTCAGTGGTCTGAATCATGAATGTCACTCAGTGTATTCTTAGAGGCAAAGTCCATGCTGAGTTTGCGCATTACTTCCCGATGGCTTTGGTCCGCCAGCTCCTGGCGTACACTCTTGTAATTCTCCTTCACAAAGTTGGCGAAAGGTGTAGGAGGATGAGGCTTGAACGGCGTGAGCAGGATGAGTTTGCCCATGCAAAGTGCACACACAAATTTGTGAGTGTCCAGGGACTTGGAATGACGACCGATCCTACAGACGAGCAAGTTTAGTGATGCACATAAAAAGCTCATTCCATCTAAAAAAGAGGAAGTACTCCACGTACGTATTCTGACATTTGGTGCACTGGTACTTGAATTTGAACTTGATGTCGTAGCTGTGGCAGCGAGTCACTATCGGCAGCTCGGGGTGTACCAAGGTGGACTTGCGAGCGTACGCCTTCCATAAGCTTCCGTGGCCATCCCTCACGCCGTTGATCAGCCAGGTGGCAGCGTGGCACATTTCGTGGATCAGTGTGTCTCGGAGGCGATCTAGGCAGGAGAGATGTTTTAATCAAAATACTCTTCTACGCGTGACTACGTAACTGAAGAACTTCAGAGACTGTCACACAAGGTGATTGCGCAAGTGTCATCAGTGATCTCGAGAGGCTTGATGATGAATGTTACTGGGTTCATGTCTACAGAGAGACTGAAAAAAAACATAGGTGGCAATCACAGCATTTTAGTGCTCAACGGTGAGGAGCAATTCTATGTTCCCAGTCGGCCTTAAAAACAAGCTTTTAGAGTTTTTAGAAAGAAAAAGATCACCTCAAGATGGGACCGGTTTGTTGAAAAGAACAATTGCAAGGATATGCTCTTTTATTAAAAAGGTATACGTGACTTATTTAGTTTAGCCAATTTCAGCAATTGAAAAGAAAAAAAAAATTCTTTAATTAGGTACGGGCAAGTACCGAGGCCAGGCTTAATTCCATATATCAGTACTCGCATTGGCAATACCAAGATCAGCCACTCCTCTTGTGGTTATTTTACAGCCGAGAACTAGAAATTAGATTAGGAAACTGACAATAATTTCCTATATATATTAATTTTTGATTCCAAAATAGCAATTTACTTTTAAATTCTAAAATTTAGATCTTTATTTAAAATGATTCATCATAATTTTCTGGGGCAAATTTGATGTTTTAAAAAAAACTAATGGTATCAGCGCTTGGTATCTGTATCCCTGCTTACTCCGGAATTGAGTAGCCTACTCGTAATGGTATCAGTCTGGCAAAAAAGTGGTATTCAAAAAAAAAAATAAATAAATAAATAAATAAATAAATAAATAAACCCCGTAATTTCCGGACTATAAGCCGTGACTTTTTTCCAAAATGTTGGACCCTGCGGTTTATAGTCAGGTTATAATAAGATTTTTTTCTGGATTTTTGTGATGACTTGATCACTTTTACTCTTATTATTATTACTATTATATACAGTAAAAGCTACAAAACAAACTCTTAATGCTTTAAAGCAGGGGTGTCAAACTAATTTTTTTCGCGGGCCACATTGTCGTCATAGCTTCTTTCGGACGGCCGTTATGACTGTCAACCCAAATAAATGTCTGAGCACCTCATATTATATACAGTAAAAGCTACAAAACAAACTGACAAATAACTCGTTTTCAAATCAGACGAGTAAAAACTGGTCAAATATTTAAAAAAAAAAAAAGATATTATTAAAACTGAAGACAATTTGCAATTCTAGTAATGACACACGAATTTGATGCACAATTTGTCTTCGCGGGCCACATAGAATGATGTGGCGGGCCGTATCTGGCCCCCGGGCCTTGAGTTAGACACCTGTGCTCTAAACCCTTTCTCTTACTCTGCCATATCACTCAGAGATTACACAAGGCAGTGGCGCCGTTTGGACCATCTGCAGTGTATTAAAACCCAATCAATCAGCATTTAAATTCAATTCTTCTGACATTTTGCTCACCAAAAACAAGTTGTAATGAATGTGAACTTTTAATGCATTTTATTCAGAAGGTTACTTTGAACCTTAAACGGCGGCGCGGCGTACTTATGGATTTTTACGGCCTCCGGCCTCCAGGGGGCGCTCTAGCAGGAAGCAAGAGTGAGACAGGCGAAGAAGAGAATGCGCCGAAGAAGACGCGCTAGTTTGTGTTTACATTTCGTGCATCATGCAGAACGCGATCAAGACGGACATTACTGAAAGGAAGCCTTTATACACAAACCGTCATCATGGGGGACAAAAGAAATGCATATGATGCCGCTTTTAAGCCAAAGGCAGTCGATGTTGATGACATTATCTTGTATCTACTCTGGAGCGTACTTATGGATTTTTACGGCCTCCGGTCTCCAGGGGGTGCTCTAGCAGGAAGCAAGAGCGAGACAGACGAAGAAGAGATAATGCGCCGAAGAAGACGTGATTGTCTCGCGCATCACACACACACTCGCATTCACACAAAGACAGGAAGCTTTTATACACAAACCGTCATTATGGGGGATAAAAGAAATGCATATGATGCCGCTTTTAAGCTATACGTGTCGCTCGCTAGTTTAATGTAATTTAGCGCTTCGTGTATGAATAAGATTAGCATGAACAGACCCTCTTCACACTCGAAGAAATGCATAAAACCGACGACGAAAGAGACTGAGAAAGTGTGAGGCGAAGGATATCTAACGCTATTCTAATCGGACACTAAGGAGGAAGACTTTGATGGTTTCAGTGCACAGGAGGAAGATGAAGACGGCTCTTTTTTTACTTTTACTGGTATGTTTTTTTTAACCAGCCCTGTTAGTGCTGTGCTACCGTGTTGCTGCTGTGTTGTTGCTGTGTTACCGCCGCGTCTCAGTGACTTTGCTGTGTTACTTCCGTGTTGCTGCGGTATTACTGCCGCGTCACAGGCAGTGTTTGGAAAGAAATGTTAAGGTATGTTATTAAAGCTTTAAAAAAACTTTCTGTGTCCAGTCTTTCTTTGCTAATAACTCGCGTGCACACTTCCGCGTTGCTGCGGTACTACTGCTGCGTCACAGGCAATGTTTAGAAAGGCATGTTCAAGTATGTTATTAAAACGTTAAAAAGGCTTTCTATGTACTGTCTTTCTTTGAAAAAAAACTCGTGTGCACGTGCGGCTTATAGTCCGGTGCGGCTTATTTAAGAAAAAAAATGAAATATCCCTGAATTTTAGCTGGTGCGGTTTATAATCCGGTGCAGTTTATAGTCCAGCAATTACGGTACTTTTTTTTCCATGCACATAGTCTTTACACAGTGGCTAAAAACAAAAAATAATAATTTGTCCTGACTGTCTGACTATACATCTGTTACATTTTTCAAAGAAGAAATTCTCAGAAAATGGGCAAATATGGCCCTGACTGAGTTCTCTGCCGTAAGCAATGTTTGACTGATTTGTAGATTACATACTGCAAATAGCACCACCTTCATAAAAGAATTACCTGCAGAATCGCAGACTTTCTCGGATAGTTCGATGCGAGCGTAACGGCTCCCTCCACCTCGCTCTTGACCAGTAATACAGTAGCCTGCTGTTTTGCGCATCTTTTTGTTCCAGGTCACGGACATATCGATGGGGAGCTATAAATGTCAGCCAAGAAAACAGCAGTCATTCAATAAGCTAAGCATCATACACATATATACATAAGTATGCCCATAAAGAGATGACACAACTAAGTACCTTCCTGTCAAAGACACTGCAGTTGTACAACTGATACAGTTTGCTCGACAGTTCTTCCTTCTTTTGCCTAAAATTGCGGCAGTAGCTGGAGGTAGGATTTGATAGGGACTCCAAGAAGCAACCTGGGGTTTTGCACAAAACTAGTCTGAAGGAAAGATAAACGTGTTAAGAAAGCAACTGCTATATGGCGAAGGTCGAGAAAACACTCAATAGAAGATGCACCTGCTTACGGGGCCATGTCGGGGTTCCGTCTGACTCACTTTCGGCTTCAGGGTGCTGCTTTTCCCAGGGGTCTTTACATCTGGATCTTTTTCACCTAATGAGGTGGCCCTGGGTTTCGCTGGCCCCTTTACGACTGGAAGTGACACAGGAGGGCCCCAACTGGATTCTGAATTTGAGAACAAACGGGAGACAGGTTTTAAATCAAAATGAATACGTCAAATCTAGTAATAGATGCAAGTGAAACATCTTATGTAATGAGAGAAGGGCCATTTTTTTTTTTTTCTGTTGCACCAGTGTTGGTCTTGGAGGTAGAGTCAGTGACTATGTTCTTCTTTTTAAGCCTCTCCAGTAAGGACGTGAACTCGTCTTCAGATCCGGAAGAGTCGTCCATCTTGAGAGGAGTTGAAAGCGTACACTTAGGAGAAAGCCAAGATGTCGCAGTACGGTGGAATGGCCGAGGACCGGTGAATGGGGAGGTGGGGGGCAAAAGCGGTGATGGTGGGCAGTTCTTTTGGTCACAAATCACTGGGTTGTTTTCATTAGGTTTTGGCAGGGATTTGGGCTTTGTGTGGCGAGTCTTCCAAGTGCTCTTGATGACAATGTTCTTATTCTCATCCCCACTATCACTAATGAACAAAGGAGAGGCAAACTGAGACGGTTGCAGTGGTCTCCTGAATGATTTGTGTGCGGCTGGAGTATTGGTCTTCTTACACCCTGGATGAAAAAATGAAGAGGGGGACATACTAGTCACAAAGCTGTTGTTTTAAAATTAAAGTCAATGCTGATTTGAGCTATAATACCTTTAGAGGATGATTTGGCCTGAATGAAGTCATCATCTGATAAGTCATCATCCACAATAAATTTTTTAAGGCTTTTGGATAAAAACAGATTAAAAAAACTTTTTAAAACACACTTTCAGCAACAGGAATACAGTAATGCAAATTTGGATGACAATTAAAATAGTCACCTGTCCTCACTATCTGATAATTTCCTGGGCTTGGTAGCAGGAGTTTTCACACGGTGCAGGACTTAAGGATGACACAGAAAGATTGTCATTATGGTAGCATAATTGCCTTTACAATTACAGGGCTCATTTCATACTCAACAACTATTTTAAAACTCACATTTTTCAAAATCGCCACTATCATCATCCGAGCTCACTGCACGAACACTAGAACTGTAAACGAATAACATTAGAAATTGTTTACAAGGTGAACTGACGAAATACGATATCCTACCTTTCTATCTTCGCAACACTGCATGGTTTCTTTGGCTTAGTTTTAGTTCTTGGAGTGCTCCAGCTCACACGAACTAAGGAATGAATAGAGTAATATCCATGGAACCAGTGCAACGTTGATCTGGCTCAAATTCAATTCCAAGGTTACGTCTCACTCACAATGGTCAAATTCGTCGTCACCGGAGTCAATCGAAATTGCGTTTTTGTATGCGTTGGCCTTGAAATGCTGGTTTTCTTTATCTTCGTCCTCAGGCGACACTGATCGGTCAGCAAAATTACCCCCAGTTGTGGCACCATGACGTTGCTTCTCAATTGCATTAATCAGCTACAAAAGGAAGGATAAATGAAAACATATTGGGAGACATCCATGAAGGCAATATAATTTGAAAACAAACCGCAAACCTTCGTTTGTGCTATGTCTAGTCCATCGACCCCGGTCCAGCCCATCTTTTTGGAAACTCGTTCAAATAACTTGCGAGTATCATCGTTCATACTTTCCTCTATAAAACAGCAAGAAACAAATCGGTTGCTTCTCTTGTTAGCATTCAAGATATTTTGCTGTATTTTGGCAAAGTAGCGCTACTGAATTGCCTATTTTTCTAAGACTCTTTTGAGCATTATCAGAACGTAAACTTTGAAAAATTACCTTTTTGATGGCAATCAAATGTTTTTCAACGGGTTTAAAAGGAACAACGAGAAAGTGTAGATCGGCGACTGGAAATTCGAATCTGGTGGATCGTTGCGTCATACTTTATGGACCAATGAGAGCAAGCTCGTTGTGGCGTAAAGACCCAATCACAAAAAAGTAGGCAATGGTTACGTCACAATGCGGGGTCCGATTGTTGTAGATAAGCATAGTAACTACTATCACCATCGCCCTACGCCAGGGGTGTCCAAACCTTTTGCAAGGAGGGCCAGATTTGATAAAGTGAAGGGGCCCGGGGGCCAATACTTTTTTCAGACATTTTTTAACTACAGAAATTTCAACCAAATACATACTGTTATGAAACAAATTTCATTGTCCCAATTGTCTTTATTTTTTAAATGACAAAATAACCAAATATAAGCCACTCAGGCAGATGTGAACAACTTTGAAAACACAAATTCTGCCTTTCATTCATATCTGAACAGTCAGATAACATTGAACAAACTGTATGAAATAATTTAATTTACAAGGGTTTAAAAGTATTTTTGCCTCATGAACATTTTAAACAGGAGTTATAAGTAATGCAAAGTTGTTTGTTATTATTAAAACTTAAAACAAGTGAATTTTGCTCTTGTCATTTACAATATTTTCCAGAAAGTAATAGTTTGTGTCACGTCTACAAGTTCATAACTTAAACAGTATTAACATGGCCACTTCGTAATATTTATATATATGATGATTTATGTCATGATGGCGCCGCGGATGGCCGCCACGGTGAGCAGCTCTCTGTTTCTTTGTCTTATTTTGTGTGTTTTCTGTGTCCTCTGCTGTCCATCCCGGATCACTTTTACTAGAGAAGCACTGTTAAACATCGGTCAGTCTTCTTCTGGAATTTTCTCTCCTGTTGTCTCTGATTCAGACTGTTTGTCGGAGATTTTAGCCGGAGCGGCGGTGCTATACAAGCTAGCGCGACGGCGGCGACGCAGAAAACGAGTCGGAGCCCTCGTTAAGCTGAGGCAGAGAGGTTCCGTTCTGCCCTACCGTCAATTCATCTGGCGAATGTCCGCTCCCTGGCGAACAAGATGGACGAACTGCTGCTCCTCACTTCAAGGAACACGGACTTCAGCAGATCCGCCGCGCTGTTTTGTTGAAACGTGGCTTAGCGAACGAACCCCCCACCAAGCCGTGGAGTTAGCTGGGTTTCGGTAACGCGTGCAGATCGCAGCGCGGAGCTCTCCGGAAAATCAAAGGGAGGTGGTCTCTGTTTCTACATTAATGAACGTTGGTGTACTGATGTCACGGTGTTGAAAGAGTTTTGCAGCCCTCTCCTAGAAACACTTTTCATAAACTGCCGGCCGTTCTATTCACCACGGGAGTTCTCCTCGATCGTCATGGCGGCTGTTTACATTCCACCACACGCACGTGCGAGTGAAGCCACGCAAATGCTGGCTGACCAGGTGACAGACATGGAGAAACTTCTACCAAATTCACTAATCATTGTTCTGGGTGATTTTAACAGGGCGAACCTCGCACACGAACTTCCCAGATACAGACAGCACATAACGTGTCCCACCAGAGGGGCACAGACACTGGACCACTGCTACACCGTAATTAAGGATGCATACCACTCTGTGGCTCGTACAGCTTTAGGACTCTTGGACCACTGTCTAGTTCATCTGATCCCGGCCTACAGACAAACTAAAAACTTCTAAGCCTGTGGTGAGGACTGTGAGGAAGTGGACAGTGGAGTCAAGGCAGGACCTCCAAGCCTGCTTTGACTGCACCAATTGGAGAGTTTTTGAAGCTGCAACTTCAGACCTGCATAAACTCACTGACACTGTCACATCGTACATCAGTTTTTGTGAGGATCTGTGTGTGCAGACTAAGAACTTCTGCACGTACAACAACGACAGACCTTGGTTTACACCGAACCTCAGGAGGCTGCGCAAAGTCAAGGAGGAGGCCTACAGGAGCGGGACCTGTTCAAGCAGACCAGAAACACACTGAACCGAGAGGTCAGGAAAGCCAGGAGGTGTTACGGGGAGAGCCTGGAGAGACACCTCTCTGCCAATCCTGATCCCTCAACAGTGTGGAAAGGACTGCAGAGCATCACGGGTTTCAAGAAATGAACCCCCCGTCCTGTGGCGAGCCTGTTAGGTTACGGATTTTAGTTATTGATCTGACTCCAAATTGCGATCAACACTTAACACATGAGTTGCTATGTCCCAATCCACACACTGGCGCACCTAACAATTTTGCGAGTTCGTTCTGTCAAAGAGAAGACCAGTAGATCAATCAGACCAAATTTAACAATTGTTTATTCCTGACAAAGCGCACGAATACAGGCCTGGGTCCTGGGTCCCTCAAACTAAAACTCGTGCATTTTTGTGACCACCAAAAGACGACACAATTCTTCCGGGTTGCCCAGTTTTGAAGAAACACAATATGAATATTAAAGCATGCAAAATATTGTGTGATGATTGGTCGATGGCCATCTTCTCCCCATCTCGGTGTTATTGCTGAGGTCAGGCGGTTGGGTTTTCCCGCGAAGCCCGACCACCTGGACGTGATGTTGTTCTCGTTTCTCACCGACCTTGAGGTGTTCTCGTCCGGTACTCCCTGTCTGGGCCTATTCCACAACACTTCAAAGAAAACAAGTTCATGCAGTTTGCCTCCACATTCTTCGCCACCCACCAATCCACACGAGCACTCCAATACGAGATATTATATTAATATGATTATAAGTTTAACACAACCTTAAAAAATATGTTTGCAAACTGCCGAAAGCACATTTCCCTTTAAGCCCAAGGCTTGCTAACCAGCTAAACAGGTTCTACTGCAGGTTTGATCGGTCCTCCCACACAACGGGACCTCCTGCAGCACAATCTACAGACTCACCTCCCCCCACAACTGCTCTGTCCACACCTCCATCACCGTGGTCACCGACTCTCTCTCTTGCAGAGGCTGTGCCCGCACTCCAGATCCGCGTGGAGGAACTGTGCCAGATGTTCCGGAGACAAAAGATCAGGAAGGCACCAGACGGCGTGTCACCTTCCTGCTTGAAAGTCTGCGCTGAGCAGCTGGCGCCCACCTTAGCACGGATCTTCAATCGTTCCCTGGAGCTGTGTGAGGTGCCCTCGTGCTTCAAGAGCTCCACCATCGTTCCAGTGGCCAAGAAGCCCGCCATCACAGGTTTGAATGACTATAGACCTGTCGCACTGATATCTGTGCTCATGAAATCTTTCGAGAGGTGAGTGCTGAACCACCTGAAGGATTTCACGGGCCCCCTGCTTGACCCCCTCCAGTTTGCCTACCTGGCAAACAGGTCGATGGATGATGCGGTCAACATGGGACTGCACTACATCCTGCAACACCTGGACACCCCAGGAACATACACCAGGATCCTGTTTGTGGACTTCAGCTCGGTGTTCAACACCATCGCTCCTGACATCCTCCAACAGAAGCTCATCCAGCTCGCGGTGCCTGCCTCCACCTGTCAGTGGATCACCAGCTTCCTGACCAACAGGAGACAACGTGTGAGGCTGGAGAGCATCACATCTGACACCCTGACCACCAATACTGGAGCCCCTCAGGGGTGCGTCCTCTCCCCACTGCTCTTCTCTCTCTACACCAACGATTTCTCCGCAGGTGACTCTCCTGTGAAGCTCCTGAAGTATGCGGACGACACCACTCTCATCGGACTGATCCAGAACGGTGATGAGACTGCGTATAGACAGGAGGTGGAGCGGCTGGTCCACTGGTGCAGCCAAAACCACCTGGAGCTGAACCCGCTCAAGACCGTGGAGATGACAGTGGACTTCAGGCGAGGCCCTTCACAACTTTCACCCCTCACTATCCGCAGTAATACTATTCTCTCCACAGACACCTTCAAGTTCCTGGGAACCACAATCTCTTGGGACCTGAAATGGACTGGCCACATAGACTCTGTCGGGAAGAAGGCCCAGCAGAGGCTGTACTTCCTGAGACAGCTCAAGAAGTTCAACCTGCCGTGGGAGCTGCTGAAGACCTTCTACACTGCCATCATCCAGTCTGTCCTCTGCACCTCCATCACTGTCTGGTTTGGATTGGCCTCCAAACAAGACAAGCACAGACTGCAATGGACAATAAGGACTGCAGAAAAGATAATTGGAATAAACCTCCCATCTATCCAAGACTTGTACCTGTCCAGGACCAGGAAACGTGCAAGTAACATCTCTACAGACCCTAATCACCCAGGTTGCAGTCTGTTTGAACTACTCCCCTCCGGACGGCGTTATAGAGCTCTGTACACTAAAACACAGAGACAGCTTCTTCCCCCAGGCTGTTGCTCTGATGAACTCACACCACTCTTAGAGTCTCAGAGTCATTACTGTGCAATAACATCCTGCTCTCCACACCTTTTTTGAATTGTCTACACTGTTTGTACTATGTGTCCTCTCTGCATCCATTGCAGCCTGGTCATCCTAGAAGAGGGACCCTCCCATCTGTGGTCTCTTCTCAAGGTTTCTCATATCCCCTAGCTGGAATTTTGAGTTTTTCCTTGCCCTCTTGGGAGTTTAAGATCAGGGGATGTTTGAGAATATCTGCCTATTTTCATATGTCCTGAGTGTTGTTGTTAGTCACTTAAATGTTGAACAGAGCCTGTGATTTACCGAAGTCAAATTCCTTGTTTGGCACGCTCAAACATGGGGAATAAAAACTCTTGAATCTTAATATTAAGTAATTTTTACTTTTGATTTACTTTTGACTCACAGCCCCACGTGATGAATCGCTGTTGTGATGCCAGTTCAGCCTGGAGCTGCTTCACTTTATCACTCCCTGTCATGCTTGTCGTATGCGTTAGCATGTTTAGTCTGATGGTGTCTCTTTAGGTTTAGACAAACACAATTGCCATTTCTTGAAAGCGGCGGCGCTCAATGTCAACTTTCCTCGTTTTCTTTGCAGTCGCCGTGGCAGAAATGAGCGGAGAGGGCTGGTGCTGCCACCTTTTGGTAATATGAGGAATTACAGTTTCAAGTTTCATGATTTTTTTTTTTTTTTTTTTAAATTCAGTTTGACAGTGTAGGCGGGCCATGAATAATACATTATAAGACCGAAGCTGTGGGCCGTATGAAATATGACCGGGGGCCGGATTTGGCCCGCGGGCCGGACTTTGGATATGGATGCCCTACGCTAAGATGTGAAAACTCATTGGAATGGGTCCGACAAATGTGTTTTCCATCGCACATCTTGATCAGCAGTGACGTCGTCCCGTCGCGCGAATACTTCGACCGCTCAAGCGAAGTATCGCGACTATCGGACATACATTATTGAGAAGGGGAAAAGAATAAGTAAAAAGAATACATGTAAAAGTATTGATGAAGAGGCAGGACCAAAACTCTCAAGGAAGTGAATGAAAAGCGCAAAACATGATGCTGCTGGTGTGATTAAATTCCTTTTAATTATAATTAATCAAATTCCTAGTACGGTGGATTGATTGATCGATTGAGTAATTCACTGTTTTTCAATTTCGTATTTTTATCGTCAGCCTAATATTGGATTTGGGGCGGTGGATTTCAAATAAATTTAAAGGAGTGACTTTTTATGTTTAAATTGATTATTCAAAATGGAAATATTGATAAATACACTAATTATTCAGCATTGTGGAAAGAATTCAATTTTCTCGTTTATCAGCGTCAGGTCATCACTGTTTCATCTTGTCCAGTAGAGGGTAGCCGAAACAACAAAATTTCGGCATTGCAAAATTCATACCCGAAATAAAGTCCACGTTAAGATGACGTCAATTCTATGATGTAAAAATACAAGGAAAAGCGTTAATTTCCCTTGAAGTGATGACGCAGGCTAAACATTCCTCAAATGAACTCTCATTTAGTCTGTTAGGACGTAGTTTGGCCTGCTAATGTTGTCCTCATGATTTTGCTTTTTGATTTGAAAGGAGGCAGCAACTCGGACATGGATGACAAGTCAGTGAGCAAAGAGTTGGACTTGTGGATTGAACAGCTCATTGAGTGCAGGCAGCTCAAAGAAAATCAAGTTCGAGCACTGTGTGAAAGGGTAGGACGTGCTACAGTGTGTGTGGGGGGCATCTGCAACATTACTTTACACCAGTTGCCATTTTCAGCCCACGAATCATACTGTCTTTTTAAATAATATTAATATGAGTTACAATGTTCCTTCAAAATTCTATATACCTTACCTGTAACCCTAATGATGAGAATCACTAGAAAATGAATTGATAAATTCAATGCTGGATCCAGCCTGAATGGGACAGAATGAAATTGTTAGTTTCGCAGGCGCACACAGAAACGGCGTTTGCATTTTTGTTGACGTGAACAAAGCCAGCTTGCTTCCTGGCCAATGGACGCAAATCCTCTCATTCACTTCAATCAGTGCAGGAGAGGTGTATAGCGGGAACATAAATTGACTTGCTGGTCTATGCGCAAAATTGATTTTTTTGAATTTGAATTCAAAATTTTTACGGAACAGTAAGAACCTCTTCACTTGCAGAGGATATAAAGTTGGCCAGGGCGATCACTGATCATCGTTGTAAAGTGGGCACATGGAGACCGCCTTCCTATCACAATGTTAATCTATAATCAAATGTTCATGACCAGGAAGACGGGCAGTGAATGAATTTTAATGTACTTTCTTTGCCCCTGTGTCAAGGCCAAAGAGATCCTGCAAAAGGAGTCCAACGTTCAGGAGGTGAGATGTCCAGTGACGGTTTGTGGCGATGTTCACGGTCAGTTCTATGACCTCATGGAGCTTTTTAAGATAGGCGGGAAGCCCCCTGACACCAACTATCTCTTCATGGGAGACTATGTGGATAGAGGCTACTATTCTGTTGAGACAGTGACCCTCCTTGTTTGTCTGAAGGTATAAAAACGATGATAGCTTTTGCACAATAGGAAGAGAGACCTCCTGCCTGCCTGGTTGGTTGGTTGAGTGGTTCAAATTTGGCTTCCAGGTCAGATTTCGTGAAAGAATCACCATTCTGAGAGGAAACCACGAGACGAGACAGCTCACACATGTCTATGGCTTCTACGATGAATGCCTGATGAAATATGGAAATGCCAATGTTTGGAAGCAGTTTACCGATCTATTTGATTATTTACCTCTAACTGCACTGGTTGATAACCAGGTGAGAATCTGTACATGAAAAAAATCCAGGCTAATCACATCCAGGTTGATGTGAGTAAATTCAAACTTTTTTTTTTTTGGTTAAGATTTTGTGCCTACATGGAGGATTGTCTCCTTCAATAGTAACACTGGAAACCATCAGAGCATTGGATCGCTTCCAGGAGGTTCCTCACGAGGTACAAATGAAATGAAATGAGAATTCTTGATCATGTGAATGCTCTGTGTTCAAATTATTCTTTTAAATACTGGGTGACATGTGTTCTTAATGGTCCTTAATCTTGGTCACTGGAATCTGAGCTTGCATAAAGAACGTTTCTTTTTCTCCACTTTTAGGGTCCAATGTGTGACTTGTTGTGGTCTGACCCAGATGAGCACTATGGTTGGGATATTTCGCTCCGTGGTGCCGGTTACACCTTCGGCCAGGACATCTCAGAGACTTTTAATCATGCAAACGGCCTCACTTTGGTTGCGCGAGCCCATCAGCTGGAGATGGAGGTACCACAAAAGAGAGCTGCCATCTGCATAAATATTGTTTTGTCCAATAAAGGCTGATAACGTAACGCTCAAACTTCCCCATTCAGGGCTTTAATTGGTACCATGACAAAAATGTCGTGACAATCTTCAGTGCACCAAACTATTGTTATCGTTGTGGAAACAAGGCAGCAATCATGGAACTTGAAGACACACTGAAATGCTCCTTGTAAGTCATTTTCTAATACTCACTCCATTCTATGGCATATTTGATAGTGATTATCAAATTCCATAATTGAGATTTACACTGACAAAAGATATCTCCACTTGCCAGCCAACAGTTTGACCCGGCCCCCCGCAAAGAAGAGCCCCAATCATCGTGGCGATTTCCAGACTACTTCCTCTAAAGATCTCCACATGGTCATCTAATATGTGCCACCGTATTTATAAATAACCAGAAGCAGTAGCTCTACCATCTTCCTCTGCATGTCAAAATGAGTTTCAGTGCAAAACAATTGTCTAGTAGGACATTTGCATGATAGCACTTAGGGCAGTGATGTATAATTATCAGAGAGCTGAACTGAGAGTTTAACTTCCTGTCACACAGCAATGGCGGCAGACTTTGCGCAATCTACAAAAGTACAAATTGTATCAACGCAGAAAATGACTTCATATTTTGCAGGCAATAATGAAGCACAGACGTCTAGAAATACATCGTCGATGTAGGGATGCCCAAGAATTTTTTTAAGACTCATACATTGCTGGATATCACAAACCACCAGATACCATGCATAGTGCTCATAGACTCTATGCGTTTGTCCTTTGGTGGGGCAGATGAGTACCAAATACTGTATACAATATGAAACACCCCAAAGCTTGGACTTTAACTGGGGTTTTTGATTTAAAAGAAATATGACTCAAAAGTTAACTGCAAGATGTTATTGCTTTTATACATTTAGTTTTCATTTTATAACAATGATAAACTAATTGAGTTACTGTTAACCGATATAATACAAAACAATAAATAAAAGACTGAAGGGGTTTGTTGTGAATAACTTTTACAACATGCACACAAAGTTACCACAGAACCAGAAGTGAGACTGAGCATGATGAAGAAAAGCTGCCCGGTAAACGGACACGAGGGGCATTAAAAACACAAATACGAATACAGCAGTTTCCATTGAAGTAATGGGGTCAAAATACAAAAAGTCCTGCCTAGCTACAAAAACAGATATGCTCAAACCTCTTTGAATAAAGTACATAAGCAGACAAGTATATTCACATATTAAATCAATAAAAGAAACATTTTAAGCATATAATTATACCTACACACCAAATCAATAAAGAAGACATAACTAGACATTTTTGATAAGTGATAATGAGAAAGGTTTTTATAACTTTATGATCTGATATATATTTCTGAGCACTTTGAAATAACAAATGTTTTTTGATATTTTGCCTGAATAGCTTAATGAGCCTTAAGGAACTGTTTAATGCATGCCTGATAACAAACTTTGCATAGTCAGGGAACATTAATGAATTGATGATGTCACAGGCAAAAGCTCACATAATTCCGTACAAAATGACAAAATTGAAAGAATGATGAAGGGATGAGGTGCGACAGTATGTGCAAGAATGGACGAGAATGTTTACAGGAAGGTCACTTGGAGATAAAACCAGCAGGTGCCCGAGGGAGACAGCCAAGCCAAAGATGATCGTCAAGGCTGAAAGACGGAAAG